>NW_025791688.1:0-133891 GCF_921293095.1 Ischnura elegans
ATTGTAACATATTAATTCAACCATTAATTCAATCGCACTGACACTCGTCACCGACAATTGCCTTATTTCTCCTATTGTTTTAAAACTTGTCCCACCAAAATCCGCTGGTTTTCACTGTCTATAGGACATAATGTTGTTTTTCAATATTTAGCCTCTGCAATATTTCAGTCACTTCAACCGGAATATTTTTTTAAACTAATTACTCTAACGCTACGAAACTCGACACTAACGTATGTTTTACTATTGTTAACGTTTTAAAACGCATCCCGTCAAAATCCCTCGGTAATTATGGTTTTTATGAATAATTTTGAGTATGACACATTTAATGTCATTATGTCATACACACATTGTAACATATTAATTCAACCATTCATTCAATCGCACTGACACACGTCACCGACAATTGCCTTATTTCTCCTATTGTTTTAAAACTTGTCCCACCAAAATCCGCTGGTTTTCACTGTCTATAGGACATAATGTTGTTTTTCAATATTTAGCCTCTGCAATATTTCAGTCACTTCAACCGGTATATTTTTTAAACTAATTACTCTAACGCTACGAAACTCGACACTAACGTATGTTTTACTATTGTTAACGTTTTAAAACGCATCCCGTCAAAATCCCTCGGTAATTATGGTTTTTATGAATAATTTTGAGTATGACACATTTAATGTCATTATGTCATACACACATTGTAACATATTAATTCAGCCATTAATTCAATCGCACTGACACTCGTCACCGACAATTGCCTTATTTCTCCTATTGTTTTAAAACTTGTCCCACCAAAATCCGCTGGTTTTCACTGTCTATAGGACATAATGTTGTTTTTCAATATTTAGCCTCTGCAATATTTCAGTCACTTCAACCGGTATATTTTTTAAACTAATTACTCTAACGGCTACGAAACTCGACACTAACGTATGTTTTACTATTGTTAACGTTTTAAAACGCATCCCGTCAAAATCCCTCGGTAATTATGGTTTTTATGAATAATTTTGAGTGTGACACATTTAATGTCATTATGTCATACACACATTGTAACATATTAATTCAACCATTAATTCAATCGCACTGACACTCGTCACCGACAATTGCCTTATTTCTCCTATTGTTTTAAAAACTTGTCCCACCAAAATCCGCTGGTTTTCACTGTCTATAGGACATAATGTTGTTTTTCAATATTTAGCCTCTGCAATATTTCAGTCACTTCAACCGGAATATTTTTTAAACTAATTACTCTAACGCTACGAAACTCGACACTAACGTATGTTTTACTATTGTTAACGTTTTAAAACGCATCCCGTCAAAATCCCTCGGTAATTATGGTTTTTATGAATAATTTTGAGTATGACACATTTAATGTCATTATGTCATACACACATTTTAACATATTAATTCAACCATTCATTCAATCGCACTGACACACGTCACCGACAATTGCCTTATTTCTCCTATTGTTTTAAAACTTGTCCCACCAAAATCCGCTGGTTTTCACTGTCTATAGGACATAATGTTGTTTTTCAATATTTAGCCTCTGCAATATTTCAGTCACTTCAACCGGTATATTTTTTAAACTAATTACTCTAACGCTACGAAACTCGACACTAACGTATGTTTTACTATTGTTAACGTTTTAAAACGCATCCCGTCAAAATCCCTCGGTAATTATGGTTTTTATGAATAATTTTGAGTATGACACATTTAATGTCATTATGTCATACACACATTGTAACATATTATTTCAACCATTCATTCAATCGCACTGACACTCGTCACCGACAATTGCCTTATCTCTCCTATTGTTTTAAAACTTGTCCCACCAAAATCCGCTGGTTTTCACTGTCTATAGACATAATGTTGTTTTTCAATATTTAGCCTCTGCAATATTTCAGTCACTTCAACCGGAATATTTTTTAAACTAATTACTCTAACGCTACGAAACTCGACACTAACGTATGTTTTACTATTGTTAACGTTTTAAAACGCATCCCGTCAAAATCCCTCGGTAATTATGGTTTTTATGAATAATTTTGAGTATGACACATTTAATGTCATTATGTCATACACACATTGTAACATATTAATTCAGCCATTAATTCAATCGCACTGACACTCGTCACCGACTATTGCCTTATGTCTCCTATTGTTTTAAAACTTGTCCCACCAAAAATCCGCTGGTTTTCACTGTCTATAGGACATAATGTTGTTTTTCAATATTTAGCCTCTGCAATATTTCAGTCACTTCAACCGGTATATTTTTTAAACTAATTACTCTAACGCTACGAAACTCGACACTAACGTATGTTTTACTATTGTTAACGTTTTAAAACGCATCCCGTCAAAATCCCTCGGTAATTATGGTTTTTATGAATAATTTTGAGTGTGACACATTTAATGTCATTATGTCATACACACATTGTAACATATTAATTCAACCATTAATTCAATCGCACTGACACTCGTCACCGACAATTGCCTTATTTCTCCTATTGTTTTAAAACTTGTCCCACCAAAATCCGCTGGTTTTCACTGTCTATAGGACATAATGTTGTTTTTCAATATTTAGCCTCTGCAATATTTCAGTCACTTCAACCGGAATATTTTTTAAACTAATTACTCTAACGCTACGAAACTCGACACTAACGTATGTTTTACTATTGTTAACGTTTTAAAACGCATCCCGTCAAAATCCCTCGGTAATTATGGTTTTTATGAATAATTTTGAGTGTGACACATTTAATGTCATTATGTCATACACACATTGTAACATATTAATTCAACCATTCATTCAATCGCACTGACACACGTCACCGACAATTGCCTTATTTCTCCTATTGTTTTAAAACTTGTCCCACCAAAATCCGCTGGTTTTCACTGTCTATAGGACATAATGTTGTTTTTCAATATTTAGCCTCTGCAATATTTCAGTCACTTCAACCGGAATATTTTTCAAACTAATTATTCTAACGCTACGAAACTCGACACTAACGTATGTTTTACTATTGTGAACGTTTTTAAAATGCATCCCGTCAAAATCCCTCGGTAATTATGGTTTTTATGAATAATTTTGAGTGTGACACATTTAATGTCATTTTGTCATACACACAATGTAACATATCAATTAAACCATTGACTCAATCGCACTGACACTCGTCACCAACAATTGCCTTATCTCTCCTATTGTTTTAAAACTTGTCCCACCAAAATCCGCTGGTTTTCACTGTTTATAGGACATAATGTTGTTATTCAATATTTAGCCTCTGCAATATTTCAGTCACTTCAACCGGAATATTTTTTAAACTAATTACTCTAACGCTACGAAACTCGACACTAACGTATGTTTTACTATTGTTAACGTTTTAAAACGCATCCCGTCAAAATCCCTCGGTAATTATGGTTTTTATGAATAATTTTGAGTATGACACATTTAATGTCATTATGTCATACACACATTGTAACATATTAATTCAACCATTGATTCAATCGCACTGACACTCGTCACCGACAATTGCCTTATTTCTCCTATTGTTTTAAAACTTGTCCCACCAAAATCCGCTGGTTTTCACTGTTTATAGGACATAATGTTGTTATTCATTATTTAGCCTGTGCAATATTTCAGTCACTTCAACTGGAATATTTTTTAAACTAATTACTCTAACGCTACGAAACTCGACACTAACGTATGTTTTACTATTGTTAACGTTTTAAAACGCATCCCGTCAAAATCCCTCGGTAATTATGGTTTTTATGAATAATTTTGAGTATGACACATTTAATGTCATTATGTCATACACACATTGTAACATATTAATTCAACCATTGATTCAATCGCACTGACACTCGTCACCGACAATTGCCTTATCTCTCCTATTGTTTTAAAACTTGTCCCACCAGAATCCGCTGGTTTTCACTGTCTATAGGACATAATGTTGTTATTCAATATTTAGCCTCTGCAATATTTCAGTCACTTCAACCGGAATATTTTTTAAACTAATTACTCTAACGCTACGAAACTCGACACTAATGTATGTTTTACTATTGTTAACGTTTTAGAACGCATCCCGTCAGAATCCCTCGGTAATTATGGTTTTTATGAATAATTTTGAATATCACAATTGGAATTTCATTTACTCAGCCACACAAATGTCTGCCGTTCCCTTATCAAAACTATGTTCTTTCACGGATTAACACCAGTTCACTTTTAAAACGAAGGAAGAGTTAATGCACGTATTCCTGACGAGTTTCATTGCACGACTCATTACAATTTCATTTATATCACATATTATGTAATCTCCAAGCCCTGATGCCACAACTGCACATATCAACATTCCCCCAATCATCATTCTATTCCCAAACTATCGCCATGGACTAACGCTTCCATTGATACACTTCCTAAAACGCATACTCCAGTCAAGTTTTACAATTTCCGAACATCAAATAGCAATGTTATTCTGCATAATGCCCCGACAATTAAGACTTGTTTTCAAATTGCAAACTTCACCTATCATGATATCTCTTCTTGGGTATCGATTTCCATCACATACCTTTTCAAATGCTAAGAAAGGTAAACCACTTATTCCTGACCAGTTTAATTGCATAAAACAAACTAATTTCCATAATGACACAGTTTGTGTACTCTCGAAGCGTTGACAACATAACAGCTCATTCCAACATTTAACCATGAAAATTATATTTCCCTAACGACGCCCAGCCTTTAACTAATAACATGATCAGTAATTTATGGAAAGAATTAATGTATGAATTCACTGCATTACGCCCCACATTTCCCTATCGTTTGCCTTTCTTATCAGCAAACTCCTACACATCGGCCATCTTCAGCCTGAACAAACAAATGATGTATTGGTTGTATTTGCAATGCAACGACATAATTACCACATTCACATGAAAGTATGCACTACCAATTTCTTCGCGTTAACACATTTTCTCAGTCACACGCAATAACGGATTTATTTTCCGAATTTTTCCTCTGTCGCCTTCCAACACTTCACTTTGCGCCGCCTTTCTTCTACCATACATTTCACAAACACGGGGACAACATCGACACGGGGACTTCACTTGCACATTAGGGAACACTTGTCACAGTGTTTGCGACGAGTACCACTTCCACATTGCGTTTTAATACCTAAAATTTTTACTCAAATTCCGTGAGGTTCTTGCGTGATGCAAGAATCCTAGCCGATAGTTCCGCAACTGCCACTAGGGCGCACCACCTCCCGAGACACGGTTCCGTGAAACGGCAGGCGATGAGTCCAGCATACGATACAATGTATTATACCATCCGAGAATGCCACGTTTAACCAAGAAATGTAACTAATTCCACGTCAATGAGTGCTGCGCTGTCATTACCCGTACGCCTGTGTTGTTGATTCTCGTCTTGCCTCGTTGCCAAGGTAATGGCGTATTGTTGATCGAGCATCGAAATTTCGTGCTTTCGCGAAAACGTACCGTGGGATGGTTAGGGAGATGTACCGTTGAACATCGATGGTATGATAACAATCTTCAAACCTTATCTTTTCTGAAAATGACCGTTATTAATTACTTGGGTAGTTTAAACTATTTCTAATAATTCAATGAAAAAACCCTCTGCACGCCATCTCCCAATGGACACCGGGAAGCGGAAGCCGATTTCCATGCCTTTAGAGTATGTAATCCCGCTGTGATAACCGAGGATCGAAGGAAAATGTCGCGTGGCATGCAAATTAAAATTATTCCCAAACCTATTTCTCTCATTCACCACATATCGGAATCAACGAAACTCTCGCATTAGGGAATAAATTCCGAGGAAGTGATTGCAGTAATGACTGAAAATGGATTTTTCCCAAAGCCTTTCCTCTCCAACGCTACATTAATGTCACTCTTGAAACACGCGAATAAAATATGTAGAAAATATTTCACATAGTGACATTTCTTTCTCAAAAGAAATTTTCGCGGCATATTCCTGCTCTGCATTGCTCGCGGTAGGTGATTGAAAATATTTTTTTTAAACAAGTTGAAGAATAAAAGTAATGCCAACAGCACCCGGTATTCCCAGGCGGTCACCCGTCCAAGTACTATCCGGGCCCTACGTAGTTTAACTTCGGTGATCGAACGAGAACCGGTGAATTGTACGTGGTGTGGCCGTTGGCGAGTACATGACCGAATCCTCAAAAAGTTATCATGACTTGAGAATCGAAGGAAGATCTGGTTTCTTCGCGGTTGTATCTGCTTTTGTTTCTGTTGAATAGTTACCATTTCCAGACAACAGTCCCTTTATGCTTAAGCAATTCTCAATTCCGTTATATCTTTTGGTCCATCTTTGAAAATGTGTTTATGAAAAATGTCTTTCGTAACGGTGTGCTTGTTGGTGTAATGGCGATTCGTTTCAGCTTTAATCCATTGGTAAATGTCGCCTGTTGTTGTTTCGACTGTTTAATGATCGATGTAACGCAAGGGATGCATTTACTTCTTCAAAGAAATTTTCTGGCAAAAGATGATTATGTAATGCGTAACGAGGGAATTAATTTGAGAAAGATAATTCTTGTCGTTCCAATTTCTTCATCTACATTTTCCGGACTTGACGGTGTTATGCTCTTTGTTGGTTAAGCAATGTGTAAAAAATCGTTTTCACCATTCTTGGAACAAAAAATGTTTTTCCCTACATTCATACATTTTTCTTTATGTCATTTATCTATCTCCCAATGCCAACACACTGCCACGGAGACAGGAATTCGTGGTTTTACTCCGAGTTATATTACGGAATAGGAAATTATTATCCTTCCTCGCTTATCGCGCTTCACTCTTTTTCCCAATTGCGATTATGAGGTGGCATTACTGCCCCTGTGATGCGAACCGATTTCGTAACATTTACGTGGAGGAATGACGAACGATAGTGCGCCCCTTCAAAAAAACTGTCCGTTGGCAGGGAGCCGACCTCGATTCAAAGTTCTCCCCTACCGACACTTGCTTACGTCACACGCTGCCGCTTCTCGGTCGGGGAGACGTACCTTCCCCCACCACCATTTCCGACCGTGGGAACAAGAGTCCCCTTCATGTTCCCATACAGGCGGGCGACTGGCATTTGCTTTCGTGAAACGTATGCCCGACGGAAATATTTCCAACCCTAAAATTTCACTTGCGCTATGGAAACACTTCATTGGACGTGTACACCGATCATTGATTGATAAATTCCTCGACATGACTATTGCGTGAAAGTAATGAAAGTGTACTGTTGACGAGGGAACGTTATACATTGAGCGTTTTTTTTTTCAAGTATTACACGTTATCTCGAAGCCTTGCAAAACCCTACTTCCATTAATGGCAGTCGATTACCTTTCCACATTTTTAATGGTGCTATGCCATGAAAGTATGTGTTGCTGTCATTGGAGTGATTATCCTCGCGTGCAAGTCTTTCGATACGGCAGGTATTGAATGATGCCATGAATAGAAAACACTTACTCACTTTTTACGTCGACGGGAAACAAACGAAGGAGGCCATTGCGTCTTTTGAAAAATTCGCCCCTTGGAACTTCTTTTTTTCTTCCCGGCGTCCCCTGCCCCACTCGCTGCGTTTAGGTTCGTGGTGGGGGAACCCGTCCCCCACCACCCGGATCCAAGCGTGGGAACTACCCCACACACGGGTTCCCAGGAAAGTTGTCTTCGTTGACCCAAGAATTTCCCCACCCCCGGATTCTTTCCACGTGGCGGAACCTCGCACGAAGAGACAGTGCGTTACAAAAAATTTGTGGACGAATAAAACTTTGAAACGGTATGGAGGGAAATGTTTATAACTGACTGCACGAAATGGATTACGTCGCACTGGTTTTTTCTGAAACAGTCTTCATTAATGAATTAGAGAATGAGGGATACAAATACATCTTCCAATAAGGACGCTGAATAATCCGATTCGCCAAGTAATACTTTCCAACTGCAACGAAAGAAAATGCTCGTGACGAGGGAGCATAATTTTAGACGATTCCGGCATTTAACGCGACTCCGGTGTATATGGAAAAGGTGTTTGCGATATTCCGTGTCCACCACGGCTAAAAATTTATTTCAAAGTCACGGGGGACTGCATTGGGAATGATGCATCACATTTTAGAATTTTCTTTCATTCCCGTGATTTAATGAAGGGGAAAATAGGCGCTCTGGGATTTTCTCACCCGCGCGGTTACCCGAAGGAATGTTTCTTATTTCAGTAGCCGCCTTTCCGTCGGCCGATGTGCGCAGAGAAAGTCTGTGAATCGCCGGGAGAAGCACGCCGCACCATCTAGCGGCGGCGGCGGAACCATACTCGGACAGTTCGCAGCCAAGTGCGAAATAGGCGACCAGCTAGTTATTAGTTAATTTATGGTATATTAATACGAGACTTAGTCATTCACTAGTAACCGAAGAAGGGGAGAATATCAATAACATTCTCGCTTTTTCTGCATTTCCCTTGCAAACCATTCCTAATTAACATGCTGAAGTAACACAATGGCAAGAATGGTTTCCAATGCAGTGCACGAAAAAAAATTATGTTAGAATTATGGAGTTATGACTAAATTTATCAAAGTTTTCGGTTCACGAGGGACATCAAAATATTCGGTAGAAATCAGCAAACGATTTGGATAAAGTGTATGAAATTGGATTGCTATTTGTCAACTTACAGGCCACAGAATTTTTTTTCCCGTGTCTTATATGTCTTCGGGAGGCAATTTATATTAAGCAGACAACATTCCCCTATTATTCATGGTTAAATAAAAAACACAGTACTATTCCACAACCTTATATTTTTGCAGTCTACTAGTTTCAACGTTACAACGTCATTATCAAGACTAACTTTTAAAGTAATGTTAGTCTTGATAATGACGTTGTAACGTTGAAACTAGTAGACTGCAAAAATATAAGGTTGTGGAATAGTACTGTGTTTTTTATTTAACCATGAATATCTCATCGTTCCACCAAGTAACGCCTAAATCTGTTGATTATATTCCCCTATTAATAAAAATTAGCAGTAGTTGCAAGAAGTGGCATTTTTGATAAGCGAATTCCATGATTTTCCACCGTTGGTTGCTATGTTACGTCGCACGTAATGTTGAAAGAATTAGCGACGCAAAGTTTCCATTATTTGCTGTACTCGCGTTACGTCTTGCATTGAAATGTTTATGTGTAGCAAACAGCCAACAGGAAACCAAATTACTTCGTTACTAAGGGTAACTATATCGTTCAGCGCTCAAGCGAAACTGCTCAATGTCACGAAAAGCTTTCCAAATAATTAAGTTATGATTTGAAAATCATTGTGGAAGAGACGAGTGTGTTCATTAACATATTTCACAAGGCAGACGGCACGGATATTTATTGCTACGGATTAACTCGTTCCGTGCGTTTTAATAGAATGTAGAGAAATGTGGATTGCCTATTCATAAGATATTAATTAATCGGTTCCCTCCCTTTACTGACTAAATGTACGGCTATACTCCGAAACTCTGCGAACTCCTCTCGTGTACTGCGAATATGTACAACTATGGGAGTTCCGTTTAAGGATAAGTCGTTGACAATGGCAGACAGTAACGATATTACTTATTGATAAGAGGAAGGATATTTGACGTATGTAGGGTGCAATCGAGGAAGGAAAGTAGACCTGGCTAATCACGAGACATAATTTATTCGGATAAGGAAATTCTTCGATCGCTCGCGAAATAATGTAATTTCCGCTTCACTCCAATGGCTGGAGAACGATTGTCATTAACCGTGGCATGCGAAAATGTAGTAAGAACTTACGGTACCGTTAGGGAATATGTAAAATTGAATCGTGGACAACTGCGAGCAGCAACTCGGACACGAAACATTTTCAGAGTAGGAAGGAACGGTAACTAACAATTAAATCGCTCACTGCATTCGTCGCGGAATCAATATGCTAATGAAATGGTCCGGTATTCACGGCTTATGAATGAATCACTTCTAATCACCTATGGTATAACCGAGCCGAGTTCTTTCCCCGCTTATCCGTGTTATCGCGTTTTCTCTTTCCGTACTGCGATCGTGAACCCACTCTTGTCATAAGGACACTGCGCGATGTGTCATCGAGAGCACACACAATGCCATGCGATGGTAAAGTTCCTCGTCTCGCGACGAGCACCTACGGCCGAGATGTTCTCTGCCTCGCGGCCCCCTGCCCTGCACCCGCGATGCCGAGAATCGTCAGCCGCACGGAGTGTATTCCTGCCTTGAGTCGAAGCGGTCCGCTCCCTTCGATCGCCGAAATGAAATGGAAATCGCGGGCGGAGGAAAGACACCGCTTGACAGTCGTCACTTCACTGGCAGATGATCATTTACGAGGCGGTCGTGTTCCGATCATGTACATTTAAACGATACTGTGTTTGATGAATGGATTATTTACAGATATTCCGTGCTTCGCGTCGTTGGAATACAGTGTGGTGTTTCATTGTTGTAAATGACAACATTTGTTTTCCGCATTTCACGACAATTGACCGCGGATGAGTCGATAAATCATTCATCATGGCTAGCGTTCACATATTTGCGACGAGTCGCAATCCGGGAAAGAAATCCCACCGAGAGACGATATTTCAAATTCCGCTCTGGACGTCCACGGCGAGCGACTGCGAAAAGGCCCCCTGCGCCATCTATTGGCGGAATCTGAATTACTACTTGATCACTCTTGCAGCGGTAGCTGTCGTGAGAAGACGACGCGAATAATTATTAACAGTTATAATTAGTCCATGTTTATCAGCGGTTACTCACATAACGCCGGTTATGTAGTGTTCTTTGTGACGCACAGCAAACGCGAGGAAATGAGTGAAAGTGTCTGTGTCGAAGGATGTATAGGAAAAGTGAGTGAAGTGCACGAGAATCAATAGTGTGATGACAACAGCGATTCTGATAGCCGTGCAGGTGAATACTGTGATCCACAACCAGCGAGCCGAGTAAGTACGCTATTACTTATTTAAACACTTTTCACGCTCGTATTCGTCGACTGTGTTGTTCCTTGCGTTTCTCTTTTGTGTGGAAAAGTAAACTGTGTAGTGATTAATTCACTGTTTGACGATGATGACGGTTGATTGATCCCAACGTGTAATTGTGTATCCTAAGAAAACCGAAATTATTCGTGGCGTCCTTAATTGTTACGAGTTGAGTGAATCGCGGCTTAATTTAAAATTGTTTGCCTTTCTTTGTTCCAAGAAGTTGATGGTTTTCCCTTGCACTTTGTATCTTAGGCACTGTGCACTGTTTGAAATGTTGACGAAAGAGTGGAAGGAAGAATATTTTTCGCTAATGTTTTCCTTAGCAACGGATTGCTGGTTTCACATTAGTGAATACGGAATAATTAAATGGAAGTGTTTAGCGTGTTATATCGTCGTCCTTAAATTTGCATGAGTGAAGTGATGTTAATTGCCAGATCTTGATTAGTAATACGTGTCAATGCTAAGTCTAGTAAGTGCAATGAAAGAACAATTAACGATGTTGACGATTACACGTCCCATTCCTACCGTCAGGCGTCTTTGGTTATTCTTAACGTTCCTTTCGTGGGAATGTAATTCCTTTTGTGCTATTTCATTTTCTCTTGGCAGCGGAATAACGTAAATAATTAGGGCAGGGATATTATAACGTAAATAATTAGGGCAGTTTTATGGTAAGCTGTGATAACTTAACATGTGATTTTAAAAGCGAACTGTTAGCATAACGGAGCCCAAGGAATGTTATCGGACGTAGTAGAGGAATTACTTTTCAAACGTCAAAGGCAAACTCACAAACATTTCCCAGATTGTACTGCCTCTTTCAGTAATTCCTGATTGCTACATCATTTTCTTCGCCATACGAATGTTAACAGTGACATCCGTACTTGATATATTGGTTTAAAATCGCTTGGAAATCGTCGAAAACCACGTAAGACTCTGCATCATGAGGTACGTTTTGGTGGATATTTTGAGGTACAAGAGTACTCTATATTCCAATTATGCAAATGTTCACCACATTGCGCTTGAATCTTGGCTTAATTTACGAAATTATATGCGACTTTAAGGCGGGGATTTGGTCGTTCGACGTGCCATTGTTGTGGAGAACATTAATAGTTCACGACAATTGACAATCGATGGTTCATTAGGTATGGCAAGGATTCGCATATTGCCGCTGCGTTGCGAATAATTATCCCAATTGCTTTCCCACGCGCGATTCCTAATTCCCAACAGCGATGCGCGCAGTGGACTGCTGGAGGTTCCCCCCGCACCATCTAGCGGCCGAATCTGTATTACCACTCGATCGCTCTTGCTGCGGCAGCTGCAGTGAGAAGACGTCGCGAGTAACTAATATCAGTGATAATTGTATAATGTTTATCAGCTGTAACTGACATAACGCCGGTTCTGTAGTGTTCTTTGTGACGCTTGGCAATCGTGAGGAAAGGATTGAAAGTGTCTGTGTCGCTGGATGCATAGGAAAAGTTAGTGAAATGAACGGGAATGAAGTGTGTTGACAACAGCGATTGTGATCTACAGCCGAAGAGCCGAGTAAGTACGCTGTTACTTATTTTTCCACTTTTTACATTCATAATCGTTGTCTGTGTTATTCCTTGGCTTTCTCTTTTGTGTAGAAAAGTGAACTGTGATGTGATTAATACACTGTTTGACGATGATGACGGTTGATTGATCCCAGCGTTTAATTGTGCATCTTAAGAAAACAGAAATTAGTCGTGGCGTCCTTAATTGTTACAAGTTGAGTGAATCGTGGCATAATTTAAAAGTGTTTGCCTTTGAATGTGCTAAGACGTTGATGGTTTTCCCTTGCACTTTGTATCTTAGGCACTGTGCACTGTTTGAAATGTTGACGAAGGAGTTGAAGGAAGAATATTTTTCGCGAATTCCTTAGCAACGGATTGTTTGGTGTCACAAGATTTATTACGGAATATTTTAATGGAAGTGTTTGCGGTGTTACATCGTGGTCGTATACTCTGTATGTGTGAAGTTATGTACATTGGCAGATCCGGATTAATAATAAGTGTAATGCTATGTATTTGGACTGCTGTTATGAAAGCAGTCAGCGATATGGAATAGTGCACACCGCATTTCCACTGTCAGCCGGCGTTGATTATTGTTAACGTTCCTTTCGTCCGAATATAATTCCTTGTGTGATATTTCATAACGTCTTGGCAGCGGAACTACTAAATTATTTGGAGCAACGATAACATTTTATGGTAATGCTGTGTTAAGTTGACATGTGACTTGAAAAGCGTAGTGTTACCATCACGGAGGCCAAAAGAATTTTATCGGATATGGAAAACAAAATTTATTACGGAATATTTTAATGGAAGTGTTTGCGGTGTTACATCGTGGTCGTATACTCTGTATGTGTGAAGTTATGTACATTGGCGGATCCGGATTAATAATAAGTGTAATGCTATGTATTTGGACTGCTGTTATGAAAGCAGTCAGCGATATCGAATAGTGCACACCGCATTTCCACTGTCAGCCGGCGTTGATTATTGTTAACGTTCCTTTCGTCCGAATATAATTCCTTGTGTGATATTTCATAACTTCTTGGCAGCGGAACTACTAAATTATTTGGAGCAACGATAACATTTTATGGTAATGCTGTGTTAAGTTAACATGTGACTTGAAAAGCGTAGTATTAGCATCACGGAGGCCAAAAGAATTTTATCGGATATAGAAAAGGAATTGATTGTAAAACGTAAAATCAGAAACGTTTCCTCAGACTCGTGAAATTGGAGACCAGCAAAACGCCATTGTCATATGATTGAATGAAGACTATTTTAAGTCCTCGACACTCATTTTCGCACACCGCATGTGTTATGATTTCCGGGAATATTGTAAACTGTGCTCTTTCAATGCGTTACTGATTGTTGCGAGGTAACCGTGGGGGCTCGAAAGTTAAATAGCTTTCGCCATGAGTGATAATTACTCGATTTCATTACATCAAACTTTTTTATCGCTGTTCTTTCCTGGGAAAGGGAATGATATATGTGATTGTTGACGTTCTAATTATCCTTAGCAACCGGGTGTTTGCTGGTTTCATTGCTGTTGTTTTCAATTGTTTCAACAAGTACGAACGCTGAAGTTGTTGCACCGATTTGCGTGTGGGAAGTGTTCCCCTACATTTAGCTTGCATTGAAATATTCTGCTTGTTGCGAATTAAGTGTCGATAGTAAGTATCGTACGTAGGCGTTTTGTTGTCTTTGATAGGCCGTCGAAATTGTGCTTCGTAGGACGTCGTGCGTTTGATGAGTAACTGTTACAATAAATCTGTAATGGAATTGATGTAATGAATAGTTCACGAAACAACTCCGCGATTAATATATTTCTCGAATGCATCTGCAAGCTTTGTCCGTTTAACCGATTGCAAGCGTGCCATTACAACGTAAATGAGACATAATGAAAGAAAGAAATTGCGTCCTTCATGTTCCGGGAGCACAATTTTATCCATCGCATGACACGCAAGTTCGGACGACAGCATTTTGTTTTGCTTTTCTCCAGGCTCGACACCCCCGATACCGGCTGCCTAGTCAGTGTGCGTGTCGAGACTTGCAGGAACTCAAATCGTATGGGAGTCGAAGTGGTCCGCTAGTTTTGAACGCGAAAATAAAATGCGATACGCCGAGCGACGCTCGGTGGTCGGCAGTTAATAGCATTGCCCGGATTTAATTTCCTTCAGTCAAAATTAACATTCACCAACGATGAGAAATGTGCAGGTTTACAATGATGTGTTCATAGATTGAATTTATAAGTGGTTTTACGTGCGAAACGGACGCAAGCTTTGCGTCTTCGGACGAAAAGGCTATGTGCCATTGCTGTCATTAATAGTAATTGTTCGAGACAGTCAAGATCCGAGGACTCGACAGCGTATGCATTGGCATTGTTGACCTCGGTCGTAAACAATAGCCCGGGTGCGCTGTCCCTCGGGGGATCGAACGTTCAAACTTGTGTTTGCACGCGCCCGGCGAGGCAGGCACCGGACTGCGGAGTGGCCTCCCTCGCACCATCTAGCGGCAGCGCGTGTTACTTTTTGAGCACTCACGATGCAATACTTGTCCCGGGATGCGGATGACGAGATTAATTATTACATTGTTGCAAGTTTGTCAGTGACACCTGACATTACGTCGTTTGTATCTTCCACCTTTTGACGCTACACACGTGTAAGAAAAGGAATGATGAATGATCAATAGCCGATCCGGTTAATGAAGGGAATCGCACGTAGCAGGGTTTTAATTATTACGCTATGAATTAATTTTCGTTTCCAGAAAATCTAAAAGGAGAATACTAATCGTTGAAAGCATTTCACAAATTGACCTTCGTCTTCTTTTTTTAAAGAATTTTTCTCGGCATTCTCTGGCAATGCATAGCTCGTGGTAGCTGAGTTAAAATATTTTTTTAAGTTTAATAGTTGCCAGTTTCCCGCAGTAGTTGGATGTGCTTTAGTGTCTCTCAATTCCGTTATTTCATGTACTCGATATTTCAAAATGTGTTTCTGAAAAATGTCTGTAGCAACGGTGTGCTTGTTACTGTAATGGCGATTTCTTTCAGCTCCCATCGCTTAGTGAATGTCGCCTGTTGTTGTGTCAACTGTTTCATGATCGAAATTATTTTGGGTATGCATTTAATTTTAAAAATGGATTCGCTGGAAATGGAGCATTATGGAATGCAGACAGGAAATGCAGTTCTCTCAAGGAATAATTTCGAGAAGTATATTGTTCGGCGTTACATTACTTTATTTAAATTTTCCGGGCTTGACTGTTTTAAGCGCGGTTTCTCTACGAATGACATAACGAATGTATCAACCTAGGAACAGAAATATATTATCCAAGAGTGGTGAATAAAAAAGTTATATCGATCGTTCGTGGAACAATATAATTTTCGCTGTAATCACGGACGTTTCCTTCATGAGATGTCATTTACTATACTCACGGAATTTACTCGAGCGAAATGATTTTTTTCAGTATGTACGATGTAAGTAACTTACGTGTAGAATACGGAAGGAATGGTATGGGCCTAAGAAATGGCATGGACTGCACAAAGGCAGCGTTCTGCGCGATAAGGAAAAGTTAATTGGGAAAACTGAAGTGGCGTGTTTCAATCGTTTCACTTGAAGGAAGTGGGAGTACTGCCATTTCACGTGAAAGAAAATGCAATGCACATCCTTCAACGCATGCATGTGGTGAATAACTTGTAATTAGTTCTCATAAGGATAGGGGAAAAAAATAAAAAGTGATACCAACAGCACCCGGTGTTCCCAGGCGGTCACCCATCCAAGTACTATCCGGGCCCGACGTTGCTTAACTTCGGTGATCGGACGAGAACCGGTGTATTCAACGTGGTATTTTTTTTTTTATTTTTTTAAATATTTTAATGTCAGAATTCAAAAACAATACAAAATAGAACATAATACAAGTCACTTCAATGCCCTTAATAATTTTTTTTTTACATACAAAAAGTAGAAAAAAAAGAAAAATTTTGAATGTATAAAAAACTTTTCATACAGATTATGACCATTTTTTTTTTTTTTTAGCTCTCTTTTCTTCTATTATCTTGAAGTAGGAGGCCTGGGGATTCGAACGTCCGGTCTCACTCACTGCACTTCACTCTTCACTGGCCGGACGTCGATCCACCAGGCCACCGTCACTTGCATTCATTCACACTTAAAACACGTCCTATGAGCTTTTTATAAAGTCCAAAGTGGTTATATGAAACAAAAATTTTATTATTTTTTTTTTTTACCGGAATTTCTTATTATCTTGTAACACTTACAGTTACAAATTTTTAAACAATTATACATTCCACAAAGTTTATAGTATACATTACACCATTCCTTGACCAATTAACACAATAAAATATTTTGGAGGCCTGGGGACTCGAACACCCGACCGACCATCTCCTCCGTTTGCCGGCCGGGCTTCTATCCACCAGGCCACCGCGGTCTCTTAACCAACCCCAAGAAATTTCTCACTACATACGTGGTAGGTCTTTATGATCCATTTTATTATTATTAAATGCATAATTCAGATTCAATATTACAATTTAGGTGAAAATATAAAGCACTCAATGAATCAATGTTTACACAGGAAAGAGGTTTCCTTTTTTTTTTTTTTTCAGGGTTAAAATTAATTTCATACATTAGTAATACACTTTAAAAGAACCATATACATAATATTTCTTTCCTAAAGTTAAACATTAAGCAGTACATTTTAGCCGGAGTAAAACTGAAGTAATAAGTTTTTAGCATCCTTGTTTAAAAATATAATTTCTTTTTCATTTACCTTTTTATTTACTTCCCCACTTCGATTTATTATATCATAAATGTATCTACCAATTATGAACACTATCACTTCATTTTTGTACGATGGGAACACTTTAAAGTTTAACGATAAAATATTCCAACTATCTGTATCTCCATCACCAAATAGATTTATATTTTTAAATGCCCTTTTAATTTTTTTCCATTCTTCCCTAACACTTAAACAATTTATGAACTTGTGCTTTAAATCTTCCACCATATTACACTGAGTACATTTACCCGATAACTCTTTCCCTATTTTAAACAATTTTTCTTTCGTGATTACTAAATCATTTACAACATTAAAAATCGCTATTTTATACTCCATTGGCATATTTACCTTTTTTAAATTTTCCCACGTTTTCTTATTTGGTCTTTGTTTTATGCTAATATCCTGTCTGAGACTGACTAGGTATTTGTAAACCTTTTTTGTAACAATCAGCTCAGCCATTTCCATCTTTGGGATGATCTCTTTCAAATCTTTCACATAGATTTTGAAAATTTCCGTTGATTCCATCACGTTAAGAGATTTTTTTAACAGAGCTTTTTTATATTCGTTCTCTCCATCTATGGTCTTTACAATGGCAGCGTAAAATAGGGCTTTCGCCTTGCTGGGGAAATCGATGAGGCCTATTCCCCCCTCACCCCATTTCTGAATGGCTCTTTGTTTATTAATTTTAAAGATATATTCTTTCCATGTGAAGAAGTTTATATATTTTATAATACTAGCGGCAATGTCGTTTGGGGGCGGTAATACGTGGCCGACATACCACATTTTGCTCAGAATTTTTAAATTTAGTAAAGCTACCCTTTGTAAAATATTTAATTTTCTATCGTTTAATCGAAAGCATTCTCCTACCATATAATTTTTCAGGAATTCCCAGTTTTTCCTCACTGTATTCCCAATATCCCTCTCCCAATGAATCCCTAAAATTTTAATTGTTGCGTTTTCCTTCCAAAAGTTGGTACTGAAGGTACCTTCACTTCTTAAATTTAAAAAACTGGTTTTATCTCTATTCACATTCATTCCACTCATTTTACAATGTGTTTCCAAAACCTCACTTATTATACTATGATGCTGGGCTTCCCGTGCCAAAATGGTCACATCATCAGCGTATGCTATTGCCGGCAGCATTCTATTTTCAATGCGTATTCCCAGCCCCCTTTGCATCAGCATATCCAACAGGGGATTTAGCTGAACGCAAAACAGCAACATTGAGAGAGGACAACCTTGCCTCAGAGATTTTTGGACTGGAATCCAATTTGTATATACCGATGGTTTAATTTTAATTTTTACCTGGGAGTCATTATATAGGGTTTTTATTAGGTTTATGATACTAGTCGGAAATTCCATTTTCCTCATAACCTCAAAGAGGAAATCCATGTTTACTCTGTCGAAAGCTTTCTCAAAATCTACCCCTATCAGCTGTAGATTCTCCTCTTCTAAAGTATCCTTTGATGTTATAATGTCCCTAATTATTCCCGTTGCGGTAATGATATTGTCACCTCCTGTTTTAACCGCAAATTGTAGCGGATGCATGAATTCTTCACTCTTTAACATTATTCTATTTTTTATAATTTTTGCCAAAACCTTGTAGTCCGTATTTAAAACAGTGATTGGGCGATAATCTTTTATATTTTTCGGGGATTTACATTTTGGAATCAAAATTACTTTCCCCTCTCTCTGGGACTTTGTTAAAACACCTTTCCTAATGTTATAAGTGAGGGCCTCAAATAAACTGTTTTCTATTAAAGTACTAAAGATTATGTAAAATTCCGACCCAAGGCCGTCAGTTCCTGCCGCTTTCCCTGCTTTTAATTCCAAAATTGCGCCCCTTAAATCCCCCAACGTAAAATCCCCTTCTATATTTTCGATTCCATCTTCAGAAAGTTTATGCTCTAAGGTAAAGTCTTTCTTTTCAATTTTACTGCCCACCGAGAGCGTATTTTGGAAATAATTACACACAAAATCTTTTATTTCATTTTCATCTGTTAATGTAATGTTGTCGTCTGGGCTATAAAGACTTTTTATTTCTGTTTCCATTCTTTCTTTATGTTCTCTCACGAAGTGAAACAAAGATTTATTTTCTCCCTCCATGTAATCCCTACTGTTTTTAACAGTGCAAAAGTCCTGTCTTTCTTTCTCCAGGTATTCTATTTTCTTTTTTATTTTATATGCCATCTCTAGGTTATCCCTTAAGCTGAGACAGCCTCTCAGGGCTTTTTTATAAAAATTTAGCAAAGATTTAATATTCCTTATTTTCTTTACACCCTGTTGAGCGTAAAATTCCCTTGATTTTGTTTTTAAGATTTCCCATTTCAACCCCGGGTTTAGATGTTCAAATCTGCAATTCCACTCTCTCCATTTATTTCTAAAGATCTCTTGCAGATTTTTGTCCTGCAAAAGATTAATATTTATTTTTTTATCACGGCCCAGTTTCGTATGTGAAAGGTTGTTATTTATTGATACTTTTAAAATGACCAAGTTATGGTCACTGCATGTTACTGAGAGGCTTTCCTGTGTCTCCAGGCTAACATCCGAGTTCTTTCGGAGGTAGAATCTGTCTATTCTCGTGGCATATGTTCTTGTGATTAAAGTATAATCTATTTTTTCTGAAGCGTCTACTAGCTCATTTGTGTCTACTGCGTTTATAGTGTTGAGTAAACTTTTTAATTCTTTGTTCAACGGGTAAATTATTTTTTTATCATTATTATAACTATCTTTTGCCTCTGTTATCGCATTAAAATCTCCCCCCAAAATTGTCTTTTTCGTGAACCCATTTAAATAAAAAGGCAAGGTAGTTGAGAAAAACTCTTTCCTCTCTTTGTACAATCTACTGCCCGCCGGAGCATACACATTTATGATTTTTACAAATTTAAATTCCACTACTAGTATTCTACCGTCCGGGCTTAAACAAACATCAATAGGTTTCAAATTATTTTTAAATAAAAGCCCAGTTCCCCTGTTACCGTTAGAATTACATATAAATTTACAATTAGCAATACAACCACTCCAACAATCAGCAGGAATAACCTCCTGCAACAATAGGATATCAAAGTTGTTCACCAAGAAACAATTTATTACCTCCTGCACCTTATTCAATGCGGATATACCGCGTATGTTTAAGGACCCGACTTTTAATTTATTCATTAGGACTCTTTTGAGAATCCCTAATAACTAAGCCCTTGACTATAGGAGCACTTCTCCTTTTCGTTTTCTGTTTATCCCAATAATCATCATCCTTATGATCCACTTTTGAGATCGTTTCTTCACGATTCTCAGCTGTTTTGGACTCGACTCTCTCGTTCAACAGCTGATCGCCTCGGAGTTCTTTTTCCTCAGCGACCAACTCACAAACGCCACTCTCCTCATAAACAGGTTTTTCCCCCTCCGTTCCCTTCCCATCCCGCAGCTCGACGCACGTGGCGGCCAGAGCGCACTCCTCCTTCCCCTCACCCGGCTTCTCCCGCGGTCGACCAAGCGTGACGGCAGATGCACTTTCCTCCCCGCACACACTTCCCTTCCCCTCCGCCTTCTCACCACCAGGATTTCCCGTTATGTCGGCCGAGACACACTCTTTCCTCTCTCCCCCTCCGTCCCCTGCCATTCCAGTGACCCAGTCCATGTGGAAAATTCCAATGTCTGAGTCCCCCTCCTTCTCACTCGAGGACTCCTTACCCTCCCCCAAACGGTTCTGAAAGCCAGGTACCTTATTTCGCGTCATGGAAAATTCCACGCTTTTCCCGTCAATTCTCATTTTTTTAGTGACATTTTGATCTTTGCTTATAATTTCTAAATCACCGTTCGTGCAAGAGGATGAGTCCGAAACACCACTAAGATTCCTCACTCTCCCTTCCCTCTTTCCCCTTTCCCCTCTTCTTGCCCCCTTTTTTTTCTCTTGAGACAAGTCCTTATTTACCAAGCCCTCACTCCCTGCACTTGTCTTTTTAATTGTACCCAGTGTTTTAATACCACTCCCTTCCCCTCCAAAATCAGCTTGTCTATAGCTAACTTCCATCTCCTCTTCCTCCTCTACTGTGATTGACTTAGCGGCATCACTATAGCCCCTTTTTAACACAGTATTTAAATTTGGACAATTAATACGTAAGTATTCGGTGCTACCACATCTGGAGCAGGTTTGAATCTGCCCATCATAATATATCACCGCCCTTTCCCCAGACACATTAATATAACTTGGGATGTTTTTTTCTATAATCATTTTAACTGATCGGTTTCCATTCCATTTCTTGAATCTGTGCTCTCCCCCCCATCTTGACTCAGAATAATCCAAAATTTTTCCGTAGTCTCCCAAAACACCACATACCTGCTCTCGGGTGATCTCAAAGGGCAGCATGCATATCCTCACGTATGATGCCCTTCGCGTGGCCGGCTCTACTCTCACGAGTCCTCTTTTTCGATGTTTGGATGGGTAGGGCACAAGACCTTCCGCTTCCTGAAGTATCCTCTGCATCGCTTCCTCGGTTACCATCTTGAGGAACACCGACTTCTTAAATGGTCCAAACTGAATCCCGACGATCTCTTCGTCCTTCACGCCCAACTCTTCTTCAAGGAAAATCATGAGCTCATAGCTCGTTAAAACGTTAACCACTTCCGCAAGATTTATCTTGATTGTTGCTACTCTTTCTGTCGGCATACTGACAGACTTTCACGCCGTCGCGTTTCCGCGCACTAGCAAAAAACAACTTTTAAAAGCGCAAAAACTGCGCCGCAAGATCGCAAAAACAAAACACGATCGCCTTTTCCCAGGCCAGCGGAGCCCGGCGATGCCTAAGCAAACGCCGGGCAGAGAGAAAACCGGTCTCGCTTCGGTGTGCGCTCGAGCGTGTCGACGGAGCTCGTCGCAGACACGTCCGTCCGGTATGGCCGTTGGCGAAGATATGTATGGCTTTTGAAGAATGTTATACTCATTCGGTGATTAGATTCGATAGTTCACTATCTGACTTTGTAACAATTTGGAGTTAAATGTCATACAGGAATGAAATTGAGCATCAACGGCGCATAAAAAATTTCCATTTCAAAAGTATCAGTTTCGGAAATGGATCTGTAAGAGTTAGTTTTCATAAATGTTGCGGAAAGGAAGACAGCTGAAGCGCGGACCTCCCGTGACAAAGTAGAGGCTTTCGAAGATGGATTACAATGGGCTGCCAACGTGGAATATGGAGTGAACTGAAAATGATGGAATAACGGACAAACGGTTTGACGTAAGAGAAACTGTCCCACCAGTTTTCTGAGTAACAAAGTGCCTTTCGTTGTCATAACAAGGAAATAACATTAACGATCGTCTCGTGCGGCTGCAAGTAGACAAAATTTGTACGCACTGGAAGGATTGTCATGCAACGAGGAACTGTGGAGACGTTACGGAGGACTTTACATATAGCGACAGTAGAAATTCATGTACGCGATAGAGGGAAAGGAGAAACATCTGCCATGAAGATAAGGAAAGAGAAAATAATGTTGCATAAATTATTAATTTGTGGGAACATTGTATCTGTTACGCTCGTGGAAAAACGATTTTTGAACTTGAACATTTGAGAGAGCCCGGAGACACCGTCACACTTCGCTTTCACAATGCGACGGCAACAATCACAGACTGTTGGAATGAAATAACTGATGAATGATCAACAATCTGTTGCTATGGCAACCAAGGATTAATCATAAAAATTAGGACCTTCTGAGCACTGAAAATGAGATATGGACTACCGTTGTGAATTTTAAAGTGGAACTTCGTTTTTGTCGTTGAAGTAAGCAATGGAAACATCACACTGAATGATGTAGGGCCCTAAAAAGGGCCGTTGGGGCGCTACCAAGTAATTTACTTGGAGCTGGTGTACTTGGTCACAGCCTTGGTGCCCTCAGACACGGCGTGCTTGGCCAGTTCACCGGGGAGCAGGAGCCTGACGGCGGTCTGCACCTCCCTGGAGGTGATGGTGGAGCGCTTGTTGTAGTGAGCGAGACGGGAAGCCTCGGCGGCGATCCTCTCGAAGATGTCGTTGACGAAGGAGTTCATGATGTTCATGGCCTTGGAGGAGATACCGGTGTCAGGGTGGACCTGCTTCAACACCTTGTAGATGTAGATTGCGTAGCTCTCCTTCCTCCTGCGCTTCTTCTTCTTGTCTCCCTTGGAGATGTTCTTCTGGGCCTTGCCGGCCTTCTTGGCAGCCTTTCCGCTAGTCTTGGGTGGCATGTTGGTATCAACGTTGCGTAGCAGCGAGATGTATCTGAAATTCAGCACTAAGTGGCCGCGCCGTAGGCGCGTTTGGGAACTGTTCCGGTGAGCCTAAGCTCACCCCAACCAGTCAGTTTACAAAAGATTATACTAAATGGCGTAAGTGTTCTGTTGCTAGTGTCGTGTTGTGTTTGCGAGAACGAGAAACTTACAACTAATACATGGATTGATTAAACAAAAAATTATTTACAAGGAATACAGCATTTTGGAGTAACATTAGAATTTAATTGGTTACAGGATGAGATTAACAATTAACGATGAACATTCTATTTTGTGCTTATGGTTTTTTTTTTCATTCTTTTTTATTAATGTT
This sequence comes from Ischnura elegans, assembly GCF_921293095.1. Classification (NCBI taxonomy): domain Eukaryota; kingdom Metazoa; phylum Arthropoda; class Insecta; order Odonata; family Coenagrionidae; genus Ischnura; species Ischnura elegans. The sequence continues at coordinate 23,839 of NW_025791688.1, forward strand.
TTTTTTTTTTATATATCTCTTTTTTATCTCTTTTATAATTTTTTTTTATTTTTTAATATGCATTTTAGTTAAGGTTTTTTTTTGTTACATTATCATTTTTTTTTTAAATGCATATTCGTTTATTATTTTTTAAATGATTTTTTTTGTTTTATCATTATTCATTTTTTTTTTTTAAGTGATAAGCACTTTTTTTCTTCGTGAATGTCAGTTATACAAAAATTACTAAGGCCTAACTTAGAATTAGAAGAAGGAAAAGACATAGAAAAGACTCATAGAAGAGTGACTTGGAGAGGCAGTGTATGTGTCGTTGGGATGCTTGGATCATAGTCCCAGATGTGTTCGAGAAGAGTATTATTGGTGCCCTTTAGCCTGGATTTGAAATTTTGCGTTAACTGTGAGATGAATTCGTTCATTGAGGGGAGGTTGTGTGCTTTCAGTACATCAGACAAGGTTACCAACCGGGAGATTTTAAGGAGATGTCTTATTGATTTGTTTTGGAATATTTCCAGTTTCTGACGGATCGTCCTGTTCTTAGCAAAGATTTCACAAGCATAAAGCACCACCGGTCGGACTATAGATTTATAGATACGGATCTGAGCGCTGTGGGAGAGAGCATTGGAGGGAGTGGAGAGACAAGAAATGGCTTGTCGGACGGCAATTGCTTTACCGGTGCAATATTTAAGGTGGGGAACGTAACTTAGTCTGCTGTCCAAGAGAATGCCGAGGAATTTGTGCGTGTTAGCTCTAGGTATTGCCTGATTGTTGAAGTGTGGAGATGTGGTTGTGTTAAATTTTTGTCGGAAAGAGAAATGGACGTGGGTGCTTTTGGTGGCGTTGATCTGAATTTTCCAATCAAGCGTCCATTTATGAAGGCGTTTCAGATGGATATTAATTTTGTGAACATTGACGTCGCCCTTACGGGAAGTGGCCGCGATAGCGGTGTCATCAGCATACATATGAATGGAAGTTTTCGGAGTTGATGGCATGTCGTTGACAAACAGAGTGAAGAGGAGAGGACTCAGCAATGAGCCCTGCGGAACGCCTGCTTCCATGGGCCTTAGTGAGGACAAAGTTTGCCCTTCGGCGACTCGGAATTGTCTGTTGTTGAGGTATGAGATTAAGAAGAGGATGTCGGAGGGAGGGAAATTGAGGAGATGCAGTTTGTAGATTAGGCCTTTGTGCCATACACGGTCGAAGGCTCGTGCTACATCAAGGAAGACAGCGTCGGTAGAATATTTTCTGTTAAAGGAATGGCTGATTTTCTCCACCAGGCGGAGAATTTGATGGATGGCGGACATTTTCCTCCGGAATCCAAGCTGTTCCGGGCGAATAATATTATTGGAAGTAGAGAAAGATTCAAGGCGGGAAAGAATGATTGATTCAAAGACTTTGGAGAGGTTGGACAGAAGTGAAATGGGGCGGGAGTTTCCTGGGATTTTCGGGTCTTTGCCTGGTTTGGGAATGAGGATGATTTTAGCTTGCTTCCATTTGCTGGGAAAATAGGGAAGGGAATAAGCTGAATTGAAGAGGTCGGAGAGAAGAGAGTTGAATTTAGGTATTCTGCTGGCAAATTTGAGTTGAAAGTTAGAAATTTGGTCAAGACCGGGGGCTTTTTTAGAAGGAAGAGCTGAGAGAATTTTGCAAACGGAAGATTGAGAACAGATGGGGAAGTAATTGGGAGGAGCAGGAAGGTTGTTGAAGAATCTATTAATTTCTCTTTCTTTGGGGGAAGAGGAGGTGTCAAAGGCCATGACTTTTTGTAGGTGGTCAGCTTGGATTTCTACTTTTCTGGTAGGATCAAAAATAAGACCGGAGTCTGTGGACAATGGAGGATGAGAAATTTTTTGTTTGTTTTTTAGCGCTCTAATAGTCCGCCAGATGGGGCAGGTGTTGGGGTCGTGAATATTCTCTGGATTGTTTTCGAACGTTAGTCTACCGACATGTTCTTCCCATTGATGTTGGCTAATTTTTTGTATTTCTTTTTTGACAGAATTTGCCAGTTTGTTGTAGTTAGATTTGTCCGCCTTGTCATGAGAGTTTTGCCAGATTCGGCGGGCGGTATTGCGTTGTTTGATTAGTGAAACAAGAAAAGCAGGGAATCTGCGAGCATATTTAATTCTGGACGGGAAGGATTTCGTGGCTCTCTCCTTAGCTGAGATGAGAGCCGTGGTGATTGCATCGGATTGGGTTTCTATGGAATCAGGAGAAGGTATGTTAATGAAAGGGATATTATCTATTGATTTTTCCAGAATTGATGTGAATTTTTCCCAGTCGGTAACAGCAATAGTGCGTGGAGGACAGCGGTTTGCGGAGAGAGGAATGGAAAAGTGAAGAGGAAGGTGGTCGGAGGTAAAAGAGTAGATTACAGAAGGAGTGAAGTAGAAGGGAAGATTGAATGATAATCCGAAATCAATAACGTCACATGAACGTGGTGCGTAGTGAGTAGGTTGAAGAGGAGCTAGGATAGAGAAGTTTTTGTTCCGGATGAAGGAGTAAAGTAGTTTTCCGTCAGGGTTTGCACTATTGCTGTTCCAACTGGGATGTTTGCAGTTCCAGTCGCCGAAGAACAGGCCATTAGGGTAGATGTTGAACAGGCGCTCCAGAGAGTCAATGCTGAACCTTTGGGAGAGAAGGTGGTATACAGAGAAGATGTTTATAGGACCGGCGTTGGTGTGTATGGCAATACCTAGAGCTTCGAAAGTGTCTGGGTGCGGGGAGTTTAAGAGGGAATGGGAGAGGTTTTTGCGGACCAATACTGCTACTCCTCCTCCCCTTGTGATGCGGTCCAGTCTGTAAACGTGAAAGTGTTCATTGTTTAAGGATTGTTGTGGTGAAAGATGTGTTTCCTGTAATAAAATGATGTCTATGTTGTTGTCTATGCTATATTGGAAGAGTTCTTGTTTTTTAGCCAATATACCATTGCAATTCCAAGAGATTACGTTAAGCGTAGATCTATTGGTGTATGAGTTCATGGTTCGGTTTGGAGGAGCAACAGTTGGTTAAGGAGAAAGGTTTTCTTTTCGTTGACGGAGGTGAGAGCGGAGAGGTTGGAGGATATGCCGGAGAACCAGGACAAGAGATTCTGATTTTCGGCGGAAGAGGGAGTGAGGGAAGGATTGGTATCGGTCTGTGGTTGAAGGGAAGGAAAGCCGGTTGTAAGCGCAGCTGAAAAGGACCTGGTAAGTGGAAGAGGTTGTGGTGCCGGGGTAGGTTGGGAGGCAGAGCGACGTGCAAGCATCGCGGCTTTGGCTGCTTTGATTTTGGGGCAGCCGCGGTAGCTAGCTGTGTGAGGTTCTCCGCAGTTGGCGCAGGTTGGCTGAGCGCCTTCAGGCTTGGTACACTCTGAGTGTGAGTGGTCTTGACCGCATTTTACGCATTTGGGCTGTAGAGAGCAGTGATTTTTAGTGTGACCAATGCCTTGGCAGCGGTAGCATTGGACAGGAATGGCAGGTTTTTTGTAATCTGAGATTTTAACTGATAAGCCGGCAAGGAAATGAACGTTGTGAAAAGCTTGAATATTAATGGAAGGGTCTGCTGTGACATGGCAAACTCTAGTAGGATATGGAGTTACTGAGGTGGTTCCCAGACGACTTTGAGCCACGGAGGGCCTGGTTGAGGTTATTCTGCGGACAGACATGACTGGAAAACCTTGTTGTTTTAGTTCAGCAAGAACCTGTTCTGTGTCTACTGAGGGAAGGATGCCACGGAGAGCAAATTCTCTGCGACGATTCTCAGGCAGCTGGTAAGTTCTAAAGGGAATATTTAAGTTGGTAAGGATTGATTTTACTGACGTGAAATCGTTCACTGAATGACATTTTATTATTGCCGAGGTGGTGTTTGTGGCGTGGGAAATCGGAGGCGTTGAACAGGCTTTCAGAAGTTTGGGATATAATTCAGTCCATTTGGACGTGTCCGCTACGTAGATAGGCGGAATTTTAACTTTTTTTTCTGGAGAAACTGGAATGGAATTTGATTGAGAGTCGTTGGAGGAGGGATTGTTTGAAACGGAAATGGAAGCGGAAACGGCTTCGTCGTCATTTGAGGAAAGAAGTTGATACCTGTTAGTAATTGCTATCGGAATATTTGCCGGAGAGTTCTTTTGTTTTTTCTGAATTTTGCTCCGGGTGACAGCAGGGGAAATGGCATTGGAATTATCCAGGCTATTACAAGGGGCGTTCGTAACCTGCGACTGACTGGTAGGGGTAGCTGAAGTTGATGGTTCTGAATTGGCTGATTTGTTTGGGATGACTGACTTTATTATGGCTTGATTTGCCTTGCGAGATTTAGTTCCGGAATTGAATTGGGTGGTTGAGTGCGCATGGGTGACTGGGCACGGCGCTGGCGTCTTCGAAGTAGTTTTGGCAGGCGCTGCTACATTGGCGGAGGACTTCTGGATGGCTGCCGTGCCTTTCCCATCTGCGATCTGCTGGAGTTTGGTAATGGTCCCCTTAAGGACCGCGGCGGCCTCAGTCCCATACAAAGCTGACAGTCGTTGGATGTCCGCGATGAGACCAACCGTCCCGTTGACATCCGGCGCCGCCGACTCCGGCAGGGAATCGGCGACGACGGTTTTGGCCGCCATTGCGGCCTTGACGTTGAAGGGAGGGCAGGAGGGGGGCCTAATTCCCTGACGTGGGGACCCGGCCGTTTCCCCCGGGCGGTGCTATGAGCGATACTAGCGGCTCAGAATGCCCGGGGTAGCGGCCGAGAACGACCGGGGATGGTCACCTTGTGCAAGGGGGCGACACCCGGAGGTGAGAACCGCAGTGGCCGAGCTTGAAATTAGGAACAAACTCGGCCAGCCGCGGCCCCCCGGTTGGTCCCTAAAGGTGACGGAAGGGAATTTGAAGAGTCGTCAGTCGCTTGATGATTTTTGCTGACGAAGTCCAAAGTTGGCCCTCTTTAGGTCCTCGGGTCCTGTGTTGGTGGCGCTGCCTTCCCGTATGTATCTGAAAAATCCTGGGTCAGTTTATAACCCGTAGAGGCAGGACCAGCCGATTCGCGATTGGTCGATTAGGCTGAGGCGCCGGCCAGCGGCAGCCCAGAATATGTATAAACCACACGGGGAGCTGTCCGCTGTCAACGATTCGTCGTGAGGTCTGCACCGTAGCGCCGAAAACAACTTGATTCATCATGTCCGGACGAGGAAAGGGAGGCAAAGTCAAGGGGAAGTCCAAGTCCCGTTCCAGCAGGGCCGGACTTCAGTTCCCCGTGGGACGTATTCACCGTCTTCTCCGCAAGGGCAACTACGCCGAGCGTGTCGGTGCCGGTGCCCCCGTGTACCTGGCCGCCGTCATGGAGTACCTCGCCGCAGAAGTTTTGGAGTTGGCCGGTAACGCCGCCCGTGACAACAAGAAGACTAGGATCATCCCTCGTCACCTCCAACTGGCCATCCGTAACGACGAGGAGTTGAACAAGCTCCTCTCAGGCGTCACCATCGCCCAGGGTGGTGTCTTGCCCAACATCCAGGCCGTGCTTCTGCCCAAGAAGACCGAGAAGAAGGCTTAAGCGATCTCTTTCTTGGAAGAGAATAAAAAATGGTCCTTTTTAGGACCGCAAACCATCAAGGTCTGTCAGTCTTACGACTATGTCAAAAATTTGTATACTTCCCAAAATACGCACGAAAAATAGTCTAGAAATTACTTTCCATTTGTCATGTAGGTGAATCGAGTTGTCAAGTAGTAATGCTTGTAGATAATTATAATACATTTAATAATATTGACGGGTGAAGTGTAATGAAGGGAAGAAATTGTTGATCTAGTATAGCTTCGCTGTGAAAAAGTAAAACAGTGGAAATGATATGCAATGCAACGAAAACGTAGCGCTACTATGTAGAAATTTGAAAACATTGTGGCAGCTGTCCGTTTCTTAATTAATGATGCATAACAATGTGTCAAGGAACACATTTGAATGGATATCCAAAGTAGCAAAAAAGTCGCGATACTATGTAGCAAATTTAAAATATGTTGGCAGCAGTGCGTTTCTAAGTAACTGATAGGCGATGTCTAACAATATGTCACAATCACCGCATTCGGCCGAAGAATTGTTACAAAAGCGATGAAGGCATTTGGTCGTTGCTAAGTAACGCAACACACTATCAATAGACGACAATGGCAACGGCTTTTGCCGCTTGAAACTGCAACAATTAGTACTGGAAATGGAACACTGAGCGACCATTATTGTTGAAGTCGCTTAACTTGGATGGATAAAAAAAACACATTGATCGTCCCTCAGCAGTTTACTAAATGAACTTTCAGTATGGATGAACGTATTAGGTTTAATAGCATAATAACTTACTTAATTTTGTGATTAGTGACAAAATAAGTTGTATTCCATTGATGTTCTTTTATTTACACTCCATCATTACCTGATATTTCATTTGTTATCGTTGACATCACATTTCTGTGATTGCGACGTGTTTAAGCAATGGCAAATAATATCCTGCATGTTCTATGGTCCTGAAAAGGACCTTTGTTATTCGATGATGCAGCTGCCAGATGTAATGGGCTGCTGCCACGATGGAAATCTAACCACCGAATCCGTACAGGGTGCGTCCCTGGCGCTTGAGGGCGTACACGACGTCCATGGCGGTAACGGTCTTCCTCTTGGCGTGTTCGGTGTAGGTGACGGCGTCACGGATCACGTTCTCCAGGAACACCTTGAGGACACCGCGGGTCTCCTCGTAGATGAGTCCGGAGATACGCTTGACTCCTCCACGGCGGGCCAAACGGCGAATGGCTGGCTTGGTGATGCCCTGGATGTTGTCGCGAAGAACCTTGCGATGACGCTTGGCGCCTCCTTTCCCCAAGCCTTTTCCTCCCTTGCCACGTCCAGTCATGTTGCTGCTGTCTCGGTGAGAGAATCGTGGTTGCGCCACGTTCTGCTTTCTTTTTATAACGTCTTTCGACGGTCTCGCACTCTCAGCCAATCACATTTCGGCACATGTAAGAGTCTACACACTCATGCCAATATATTGGGTCGAGAAATCGCCCAGGTTAAGAGAGAGAGAGAGTAGGAAGAGCAGCTCATCGAGGGACTTCGAGGACAGCGAGGAGCAGCCGACTAGGAGCAGACGCCGACGCCGAGAGGACACCGACACGCCAAGGAGGACACCAGAGGAAGCGCTTGCGCTACCGAGGCACCCGCCTAGGCACCGCCAGGGATCTCTCCGGGCTTCGCCCGTGTCCTTCTAAGGACAACGTAGACCGCCGACGCCGAGTGAGGGGACAGCACCGCGAGGACATCCGCGAGCAGCGCTTGCGCTGCTGTAGGCAGCCGCGAAGGCACAGTCCTACCCAGGACTTGCCTCTTGGTTATCTCCATTGCTTAGCGTATTAGCCCTTTTAAGGGCCGTTTCTTTTACAGGAGAAGAAGGCAGCCGCGAAGGCAGTCCTACCCAGGACTTGCCTCTTGGTTATATCCATTGCTTAGCACATTAGCCCTTTTAAGGGCCGTTTCTCTTACAGGCATACCAGCAGCCGCCGCCGTCGGGGAGACAACGCCGACAGGACTTCCGTGGGCAGCGCCCGCGCTGCCGAGCAGTCACCGGCGCCGCCACCCCGACTGACCAGGACCCAGGAAGAGGGACCGGAGGGCCGCGGCATATTTTTCTTTTCCCTTCTCCTCTAGGCCTGTGTAAGGAACTCTCTGCGGGCCCTACGGGTAACCCAAAGTTAGCACCCTTGCGACAGTAGGGGCATTCCCCCGCCCGGGGGAACTAGTATCTGCCCAAGTGAAGTCTGCTAGTGGAGAGGGTTCGGTCCTCCAATCGCCGGCTGGTACACGCAAAACCTCTCATCCGATCTACCCCGACGCACTCGTCGGCCATAGAGTGAGAGTCCCTGACTCCCGAGGCATTGCACGCTAACGCACTCGTTGGCAGCCGAAGGAAACTCCCCATCACAAACACATACGGCGCCCACGTAACGTGCGGTGGGTTCTCCAGCCGTGGGGCAGCTCATCGTCGGGGCTTCTCTGCTTGTCTGCGGGCAAGTAGTCCAATAGGCACACTGGGGTAGGGGGGACAACACAGCGCTAGGCGGCCCTCCCCCGTCAGGGGGGGACCTGACACCAGGGCCTTCAGCCACCCAAACCGAAAAAGGACCCAAAGAGGGCCTTTTACGGACTTACACTCTTCGAATCTAAGCGCGCTCTCAGAAGAGGACCATCGTGTGGGAGTTGGCATAAGAGCCTCTCTCCAGCAGTAAGTCCGCGGTTGGTTCGCACTTAGTTTCCTTTTCTTCCGGACTTAGTCAATTTTAACTTCACTTGGACTTAGTTTATTTTCCTCTCTCCGGACTTAGTCAGTTTCGAGCTTGGGCACTTAGCCCATTTTTCACCTCCGGACTTAGTAAATTTTAACTTCACTTGGACCTACTTTATTTTCTCTCCGGACTTAGTCAATTTTTCACTTCACTTGGACTTAGTTTATTTCCTCTCCCCGGACTTAGTCAATTTTCACCTCACCTGGACTTAGTCAATTTTCACTTCCCTTGGACTTAGTTTATTTTCCTCTCTCCGGACTTAGTCAATTTCGAGCTTGGGCACTTAGCCCATCTTTTCCCCTCCGTACTTAGTCAATTTCCAACCTCACTTGGACTTAGTTTATTTTCTTATCTCCGGACTTAGTCAATTTTTAACTTCACTTGGACTTAGTTTATTTTCTCCTCTCCGGACTTAGTCAATTTTCCTCTCTCCGGACTTAGTCAATTTCGAGCTTGGGCACTTAGCCCATCTTTTCCCCTCCGTACTTAGTCAATTTCCAACCTCACTTGGACTTAGTTTATTTTCTTATATCCGGACTTAGTCAATTTCTTAACTTCACTTGGACTTAGTTTATTTCCTCATCTCCGGACTTAGTCAATTTCTTAACTTCACTTGGACTTAGTTTATTTCCTCATCTCCGGACTTAGTCAATTTCTTAACTTCACTTGGACCTAGTTTATTTTCTTCTCTCCGGACTTAGTCAATTTTAACTTCACTTGGACTTAGTTTATTCCTCTCTCCGGACTTAGTCAATTTCGAGCTTGGGCACTTAGCCCATCTTTTCCCCTCCGGACTTAGTCAATTTCCAACTCCACTTGGACTTAGTTTATTTTCTTCTCTCCGAACTTAGTCAATTTTAACTTCACTTGGACTTAGTTTATTTCTTCTCTCCGGACTTAGTCAATTTTAACTCATTCTCCCCGGTCTTAGTTAATTTTTAACATCACTTGGACTTAGTTTATTTTCTTCTCCCCGGACTTAGTCAATTTTAACTTCACTTGGACTCAGTTTATTTTCTTCTCCCCGGACTTAGTCAATTTCTAACTTCACTTGGACTTAGTTTATTTTCTTCTCCCCGGACTTAGTCAATTTTAACTTCACTTGGACTCAGTTTATTTTCTTCTCCCCGGACCTAGTCAATTTCTAACTTCACTTGGACTTAGTTTATCTTCTTATCTCCGGACTTAGTCAATTTTTAACTTCTACACTCTACTAGCGAACTGAGTATACCGCAAGGTTAACACAGAAAGGTATAAGAGCCTTTCAAGGTTAAGTGTACCGGGCATAAGAGCCCGCAGCTTTCCCCAAACTGGTTAGGGCGAAAGGGGTATAAGAGCCCTTTTCCTATCACCACAACTTAGCCTCACCTCTCACCTCACAAGTAACTCAATCTTAGTGCAGTAGCTTCAGTCCCCTACTTGTTTTCAACCCCATCTTATTCGACCTTCATTTCACCTGCTCACTCACTCTTAGTGCATTAGCTTCAGTACCCAGCTTATACAGCCTAAGTCTTACTGTTATACTCGCACCGTTCCATCCTTGATTTTACTTAACTCTCACTTAGCAACGCACTTCGCGACTTATTGCTTAAGAAAACCAACTTGTCTCCGTACCACAGCAACTAGCATGTAACTTAACTTGTTCATATCGTGACCTCTTCTAAAGTAGCAACTGTATCTACTAGCCGCGTCACGACAACCGCTATCTAAAGAACCGCCTATCGGCCACTTTCCTTGGACTGCCCCGCCTCCCGGGGACCAGGCACCGACAACGGGCCTGGGCAAGCCTAGGGATGGACCGGCTCCCGCGCCCAAACTCCCGCATCCGCCGCCCAAGCTCCCTATGCTCCCTGCGGAGTTACGCCCTAAGATCTCTCGGACCACCGCCATTCCTCTCGACAGTTAAGTCGCCCAGCGTGCCCCCGGATGGCAAAGGTGCTTCCAAGGTGGCGGAGCCGTCTGCCTCGCCACTGCAGGATTCACCAGACTCCCCGGGCTCAAGCGTGCCGTCAGCACGAGTGAGTCGGGATGCACCCCTAGATGATGCTGCCTCGCCCTCTGCGCAGGACAACACTCCCCCCCGCGCTGCAATGTCCTCCCTTTCGCCATTTAAGGACACATCCATGAGGTTGCTCACCTCCCCTAAGTCCGCCTTTGTCCCGATCCAACCTGCGGCTACCTCAACCCCATCCTCGGTGCTTACTCTGGTACGCGCCACTCCAGCTAAACCCTCTTCCATAAACCCGAGCAATACCGTCCGCCTTAATGCGACAAGGCCTCCATCCGGGGACCCAGCACGCCCCCCACCTGCTACCACCTGCCCCCCCGAGAGACCAACCCTCAACTCACCCCAACCTACCCAGCAACCACAACGGACCTCTCCCCTCCAAGTTTCGGGCCTCCCTAGGAACTGCAGTCAGCGCGGGTTTTCCCAAGCCTGGCGCGCGGTTTTCCCGGGACTCAGCCAAGTCTCCGGAGTGGTAGATACTGACAGGGGCACGGCTGTGGTACATGTAACGGCCAAGGAGATGGAATTCCTCAGGCGCGGATACCGCCTCCTAGACCACCGCCTGGGGGAGCCGCTCCGATGGCATTTCCCCCCCGACAGCAGGAAACAACGTGACCCCGATTCGACTACTAATGATTCTGCCCGCACATGCTTTGTTGTGTGCGGAGTTCCCTTCTCCACCAGGGTGGAAGTGATTGGCCGGAAGCTGGAGAGGATGGGCATCCGGTTCGTAGAGGCATGGAGGATCACTGACTACCGGTACCGGAGGACCAGATACGTCCGGGTCCTCTTCAGAGATACGCAGCCGGCACAGGACGTCTGCGACAAAATGTGCAGGACTGGGCTTTGGCTGGGCAATCGCTGGTATCGGTGCGAGCCACCCCGCCCAGTCTCCAGGGAGTTCAACGGAGAGGAGAGGCGCCCCTACCGCGACCAACGGCGGCCCCCGTCGCCAATGGCCGCCCCTTCACACGCCCCGACGCCGACGTGCCCCCAGCGTCCGACGGCGGAGCGTGAAGTAACACCTAATCTCCCCGACCCTTTCTATGACCTTTTACAGGTTCCAGAAACCGACACGTCCAGACCGGCAACGACGAACGACGTAGTACGGTTCTTCACCAGGGTGGTCAAGGAGACGTCGCCATCAAGAGACGGGGGAGCCCTGGCAGCCATCATCCGCACGGCAGCCAGAGAGGTCTTCGGATGGGGCAACGACGCCGCGAGCTACGCCAACGTTTTAACCCGCAATGGATAAGTCCGAACCAAGAGTGTCGTTCCTGAACATCAACGGGGCAGTGACTCAGAAACGGGCACTGCTCCGAGAACACCTACGGAGCAGGAAGGTCGCCATCATGGGACTGGTGGAGACCTTCCTCAAACCCTCCGCTAAAGTAAAGATCTCTGGCTTCCAGGAATTCTCCGTGCCGAGGGCCCGACCACGATCCGGCGGGGTCGCCCTTCTGATCCGTTCAGACCTTGCGGCATCATCAACAGACATCCCGGAGGATTGCATACCAGAGGGGAACGACGCAGTGATGGCCAGCGTGCGACTGGGACGTAGAGATATACAGGTTTGCGTCCTCTACTGCAGACCGAAAGCGCCGCTCCCGATGAAGCTCCTGGACTTCATCGTGGATAGCAAGAAGCCCACCATCATCCTTGGAGACTTCAACGCCCGCCATCACGCCTTCAGGGACCATACCACAACCGCAAAAGGACGACAACTTCTATCCTTCCTCCTCCGTAGTCCCGTAGTGCGGATGGACATCCCCTCTCCTACCTGTATCGGGAGAGGGGCAACTTACCCGGACCACGCCCTCATAACGAGTGACCTCTCGCCCTACGTGGGAGACGTCACCGTCGACGACTGCCTGACATCTGATCACCTCCCTTTTTCTTTCCCTTTCAGGTGGGTCAAGCATCGTGGGAACTACGTCTTTGAAACCCCGGACTGGAAGAAAGTGGACTGGCAAGCCTTCAACGGGACGGTACGACAAAAAACTACACCTGCAGAAGAAATCCACACAGTTGCAGAAGTGGACGAGGCAATAGCAACAATGGAAGCAGCCTTCCACGAAGCAGTCGCAGCCATACCAATGAGGAAGATCGACACCGCATGCCCTCCCCTGGCTCCGCATATCGTCCGCAGGATAAAAGAAAAACGGGCGCTCTACAGGGAATGGATTAAAACCAAAGACCCAGCTATGAAACAGGAGTGGAACCGGCAAAACGCCATCATCAGGCAGAACGTCATCCAGACGAAAGAGAAGGCATGGGCCGCCGCCTGCAAGAAACTGGACTACCGGGACGGAGGGGCATTTTGGCGGAAATTTAAAATACTCACAGGCCAGATGACGAACACGCCTGTCTCCCTAAAAGGTCCCGATGACAAACCAATAGCAGACGCGGCAGGAAAAGCAGAGGAATTCCGGCGAGTACTTAAGGATGTATACTCACCGATGCGCGACCCCCTCTTCAGTGAAAAGAAGTTTGCGATCTGCACCAGGCACGCAGTAAGGAAAAGGGGCTACCTGCAACCCAAGCAGACGATGGATGCAGTCCAGCCGGACACAGGACTACTCAAGCACATATCAGAAGAGGAAATGGAAGACACTAGGCCCAGGAAGAACAAAGCACCGGGCGACGATGGCATCCGGACACTCCACCTACAGAAAGCCCCAGCGTGCCTTCCACTCCTGAACAAAATCTTCAACGCCTCCCTCGCCCTCGGATACTACCCCCGGGCTTGGAAGAAAATGACGATGGTGATGATCCCCAAGCCCGGAAAGGACAAAGCCAAGGCAGAAAACTACCGGCCCATCAGTCTGACCAGCACCGTGGGAAAATGGTTCGAGAGGATCGTAGTCCGGAGACTGACGGATCTCCTGGAGAGTAATGGAGGACTACCACAGCTCCAGTATGGGTTCCGTCCTCACAGATGCACCACAGACCCGCTGACACTCCTGACCAGCACCGCCGCAGAAGCCAGCAACAGGAACCAATACACGGCCGCACTATTCCTAGACATAGAGAGGGCATTCGACAGCGTGTGGCACGACGGACTCATGTACAAGCTAGAGAAGCTGCCAGGGATGGAGCCGGACATCCTGAGGCTCATTAACTGTTTCCTGAGAAACAGAAATGCGAAGGTACGAGTCGCATCGCAGCTCTCTTCCGCATTCCCACTACGAGCAGGTGTCCCTCAGGGCACTGTGCTATCCCCCCTACTCTTCTCGCTGTACTGCCACGACATTCCCACTCACAACTGCCATCGCAGGACCGCAAGAGTGGAAGTTATCCAATATGCTGACGACACTGCCCTATGGAGTATATCCCCGCAGGCCGACAAGGCAGTGAAGAAAGTCCAAACCATGCTCTTCCGGCTAGAGAGGTGGTTCAAGGACTGGAGAATCCGGCCCAACCCGAAGAAGACGCAACTGATAGTCATCAAACCCGCGACGAAGAGGCACTTTGACAACCACAGTGTCACCCTCTGGGGACAAGAAATTCATCGGGCCGACACCGCAACGTATCTGGGGACCCTAATCGACCAAAACCTTAATTTCAGGAAGCATGTCCACAACGTATGGTCGAGGTGCAACAGACGAAGTAACCTAATCCGCGCAGTAAGAGCCAGAGGGCGCGGGGTCTCAGAACAGTGCGGCCTGCTCCTATACAAGGCTTTCATTAGACCTGTCATGGAATACGCCGCACTGGCTGTCCTCCCGACTAGTAATGCCCTAAGAAAATACGCCACACTTGAAAGACGAGTTTTACGTCAGATTTTCCTGTTGCACCCTCGAACGAAGGCTCGAAGGGTATACGAATCCACTAATACTGAACCTCTCCTCCACAGACTATGCAGACTAAGGACCAACGCGGCCCAGCGGATCTCCGTACACAACCCAAGGCTCTTCGAGGACATCATGCTTACATCTAAGGGGGTCATCATCAAAAGGAAAAGGAAGAAGCTCTACTCTGCCCCCAGGTTCATCAACGACCACATGCACCTCTACCACCGCGACGTCGTAATACCGCACACCCCGACGAATCGACCGGCCATACCAGCTCCAGAGACTCTGACCATCACCCCTGGACTCCCACTCGTGCGGAAGAAGAAGACAAGGAAAAGGAAGAGGACGCCAACAATCACCGAAGATACCAGTGACCCCCCCATGTGTCCCCAAGTGCGTCCCTTAAGGGCGGCAGATAGAGAATAGAACTAAAAGACAGCACAGACTCCAGTTTAAGTGCCAGTGATCTCCAGTGAAGGGTATCAGACCCAATCCAGTGATATATATGTTAATTTATTTATTTATTGTGTGTTGTCCACTTATTTATTTTATTTATTCAGAGTATATGTATTGTTATGTCACCAACGTAATCTACTTGGATCGTGGGTGACAATCTTGTTGAATTTATTATTATATATTTTATTGTGAACCGTGGTGGTCTGACGGTGGTTTTACGGGTTTCCCACCTCCTTAGGGCGAATGCCGGGCCGACACCACTCCCGTACCAGTGACAAATACCCAGTAATGCTGAAGAGGCGCAAGCCTAAACCAGCTCCACGAGATGTTGTTGTTGTTTTTGTTGTTACAGTTTATGTATTTGTTATTATTGTTTTTCTCGTGGAATAAACGATTTTTGAACTTGAACTTGAACGCCCAGGTTAGTTACTTTCCCGACAGGAAAATGGCACGTACCAAGCAGACAGCCCGTAAGTCGACCGGAGGCAAAGCCCCCAGGAAGCAGCTGGCCACCAAGGCCGCTCGCAAGAGCGCGCCGGCCACCGGTGGAGTGAAGAAGCCCCACAGGTATCGCCCAGGTACCGTGGCCCTCCGAGAGATCAGGAGATACCAGAAGAGCACCGAGCTTCTGATCCGCAAGCTGCCCTTCCAGCGCCTGGTCCGTGAGATCGCCCAGGACTTCAAGACCGACCTCCGCTTCCAGAGCTCCGCCGTCATGGCTTTGCAGGAGGCGTCCGAGGCCTACCTCGTGGGTCTTTTCGAGGACACCAACCTGTGCGCCATCCACGCCAAGCGCGTTACCATCATGCCAAAGGACATCCAGCTGGCACGCCGTATCCGCGGAGAGCGCGCTTAGATCGTCGTCGCTGTCGACTTCTTGTCGGCACAAAAACAAAAGTCCTTTTCAGGACTAGACGTCATACAGACGATTGTTTCCCATTGCTTACATCGACGAGAATGAAATAATATTTCATAAAGAAAATCTGAAAGAGAATGAAAAAATAATAAAGTTGTAATTAATGATAATTATAATTAACTAATGAAAAATAGTTGAAATGAATACTGGAAGATATGAATAAAACTTATGAAAAGATGTTTTTTTGCAGATGGAGTGCTTGGCATCCTGGTAGTTTCCTGACGGAAAATGCTATCTTTACAGAATGGCAATTTAAATTTCATAAGTAACGGAAATTACGAAGATCTATCAGAATAACAAAGTCAGGAGTACACTCAATCCTTTATCGAGTTACGACAATGTAGGCATCTCTCGAACTCAAAAAACGTCGTTAGGAGATGTTGCCATGCGCGACGATTGTTTTCAGCCAGCAGTATTGTCACGGAAAATACTAATGCAACAATGACATTCGCCAAGATTTCATTGTTTTCAACAATCGACCGTCTTGGTTGCAAATATGTGATACGCAAATACTTCATTCTTTTGAGCAATCAGGCTTTCTGCTGCAGCAGACGTCTCTTTCGAAACTTAGTTTCATAGGTAAATTTTTACTGCCAAAAAATTATCTGACAACCTTCAATGGAAGGTGCATTAATTTGACGTAAAATTAGCGGATTTGTAGAAGGAATATTGTCCATCTACTCATTTCCTTCAATGGGTAAGGTTTGAAACTTTACTGGGTAAGGTGAAGGAGTTTGGAATTTTGTTTTAAGCATGGAAAATAGTCATCTGTATGACTTGATGGCCCTTAAGAGGGCCTAAATTGAACTTCGCGTACATCGAAGTTCGGTGAACCTGCGAGGTTCGGTCGCTCACTTCTTCTTGGGGGCGGCGGCGGCCTTCTTTGCTGCCGCGGGCTTGGGCTTGGTGGGCGTCTTCTTGGGCTTGGGCGCCTTGGGCTTGGTGGGCGCCTTCTTCGCCTTCGATGGGGACTTTGCTGCCTTCGCCGCTGGCTTGGCTGCTGCGGGCTTCTTCTTGGGCTTGTCTGCTTTCTTTGCCTTCTTCGCGGGAGGCGCGGACTTGGAGCGCTCCTTGGGCGCGGACCGCTTGGTGGCAGCCTTCTCCTTCTTCGCGGGCTTGGGCTTCTTGGCCGCGGCGGTCTTCTTGGCTGCGGTCTTCTTCGCCTTGGCTGCAGCGGGTGCAGCCTTGTCCTTCAGCGTGGTGGAGCTCAGCTTGAAGGACCCCGACGCTCCCTTGCCCTTGGTCTGTACGAGTGTGCCGGAGGTGACGGCGGACTTGAGGTACTTCTTGATGAAGGGGGAGAGCTTCTCGGCGTCGACCTTGTAGGAGGCGGCGATGTACTTCTTGATGGCCTGGAGGGAGGAGCCGCCGCGTTCCTTGAGGCTCTTGACGGCGTTGTTGACCATCTCGGAGGTCGGTGGATGCGAGGGCTTTGCGCGGGCCTTCTTGGAGGCGGCGCCCTTGCTGGCCTTCTTGGATGCTGCGGATGCGGCGGGCAGGGGCTTGACGGCTGCGGTGCCGGACGGCTGGGCCGCCGGGGGCGCTGCTGCGGCTGCTGCGGTAGCGTCTGCCATGGTCTCGGACGAGAGGTATGAAAATTTCAAAATTTCGCGTTTCCCACCTTCGAGATATCGTACCATTTCGGAGCGCGTTCGCCGCTGTCGAACTTGTCGTCGGCGTTCTCCTTCGAATCTTTGTACTCGACTTCGTCTCGCACTTTATCGTTTCGGACGGCGCCGGCGGCTCCGACGTCGGCGTCCGATCTCGACGCGCGAGGCGACAGTCCCGGCCGCGCGCGGGCGGCCCGCCGTCGGCGACCGGAACGTCGCGGGCGCCGCGGCGCCCGAGCGAAATACGGCATGTCACCGGCGCGCCTTCCGACCCGATAATTAAAGTGTCGCCGTGGCGTCGCGGGTTCGCGTGGTCGATCGGCGACCTGCCTCGCCGTTTCTCTGAACCTTCCTGCGTGTGCCGGCACGCCGGCGCCGGTCTGGACGGCGCCCCGCGGACGGAGAACGATGGTCGGAAGATGTGCCTGTCGGACGGATCGGCGTCGTGTCGCGACGACTCGATCCGCGGTTGTGCATTCGTCTGTTGCACTTTTCGATCCGAGTTTGCGGCGATTTCGATCGACGATCGAGACGCCACTTCGGCGTCGCCGAAACGCGACTGTTTCCCTCGATCTCGCCTTTTCGCGACGCCGAAATCACTCTTTCCGCGTGCGACTGCGATCGTTCGCGCTGCCGCGAACCCGCGATCCCCGGGAGAAGCGGACGAATGTCCATAATTTTTGTTCTCGTGCCGTTATTCCGCAAACGGCGGCACTCGATTATCGTTTCCCCTTTCCGGCGGGGGCTGAATGTCGCGAGAGTATTCCGATTGCGCCGCGAGTCGTGATATTCGAAGGAAATGGAATGACTCCGTTTGACGCTCCTACGGTTTTCGGTTCGCCCCGTTCGTTTCACTCCGTGCGCTTTCTGTGCCTATTCTGGGGGGGAATGTGGTGAATTTGATTCCTGGGCAGGGATTGCGAAAGGTTGGTGAAAAAAAAATTACGCCTCGACGGGAGGGATTGTCGAGTGAGGCTGGCTTTTCCATACTCGAGTCGCAGGATATTTCTGGTCTAGCGTGCGATTCTGGAAATTGATGACTGCGATTTTCTGTGTGTGAGAAGGCTGATTTTGAATGACTTTTGTGAAAATGAATTACCGTTCCCTACAACATTGTGACGACGTAGCGCGTTACACGTATTACTTAAATTACCACACGCCACTTCGGGATTGGAAATGATGTGTCTTTCCCGCAGGAACGTGTATTCGTGAATGCGGACGTGCAAGGGAAAAGATGTACCCTTCACATCGCCGATCGATAACTTTCCCTTTTTAGTTTTTCGTACATTGTTCTGTGGATTAATTCCACTCTCTACGGTAACGTCCAAGTTTTAAACCTAACTTTGCTATTTCCTGAAACGTGGTATTTGTTGTTTCGGCATTCTTACAATTACCTCTTTTGGCAAATCAATTTTCCTTTGACTTACTTCGTTCGTCAATATTTCCGATGCATTTCACTGTCTGATTGCGGAATTACGAAGGAAAAGAGCGAGTACGACTTCGGAGTTATTCCTTTCGAACTTCACATATCCCTATTGCAATGCATGAAGTGACAATCTGCATGTTATGACGAAATGTCACACGCCTACGACGAATACATCGTGCGCTGTCGCAGTAGCCACGTATGTGGCATTAACGTAGCTATTATTCTGTCGAACTTTGTCTCCAAATAATTAATTGTCATTTTTCTGCACGTTTTAAAACGTGCCTCGTGAAAATCCGACCGGAAGTGTGGTTTCCACGCTCACTTGTTGAGTTTAAACGGACACTTTGCAATGTGACGGGCACAGAGCATGGAACATTGTTGAAATTTTCAATTCCGTCGCACTGAAGGTCCACGATAATGTTTGTTTCAATTTATGTTAACGTTCTAAAACGTCTCCCGTCCAAATCCCTCTGTAATTATTGCTTTTTATGAATAATTTGGAGTATGGCATTGGAAATTTGTTTTTGTCAGCAACGGATTACAATATATTTCTTAAACCATGGAATCAGTCGCACTGACACTAGTCACGAATAATTGCCTTAATTTCCTTGTCGTTTTAAAACCGGTCCCATCAAAATTCACTGGTTTTTACTGTTCCTATGACATAACGTTGATATTGAAAAATCAGCATTTGCTGTCAGACACATAATATGGGATATTTTTCAAAGTATTCATTCTGTGGCTACGGAACTCCGCTATAATGTTCTTTTTGAATACACCTAAGTTTTGAAACGTCTCCCGTCCAAATCCCACGGTAATTATGGTTTTTAGAAATAATTTTGAGTATGAAAATGGAAATTTGATTAACTCATTAGCGACTGTAACACATTTTTAAAACTATTTACTCCGTTGCACTGACACTTGTCACGAATATTTGTCTTAATTTTCTTGTCGTTTTAAAACCGGTCCCATCAAAATCCACTGGTTTTTACTGTTCATATGACATAATGCTGATATTGAAAATTCAGTCTTCGCTTACTTTCAACCCAAAAAATGGCGTATTTTGAAAGTATTCATTCAGAGACTATGATACTCCTCAATAATGTTTGTTTTCACTTTAAGAACGTTTTAAAATGTCTCCCATCAAAATCCCTCGGTAATTATGGTTTTTATGAATAATTTTGAGTATGACACATTTAATGTCATTATGTCATACACACATTGTAACATATTAATTCAACCATTGATTCAATCGCACTGACACTCGTCACCGACAATTGCCTTATCTCTCCTATTGTTTTAAAACTTGTCCCACCAAAATCCGCTGGTTTTCACTGTCTATAGGACATAATGTTGTTATTCAATATTTAGCCTCTGCAATATTTCAGTCACT
Organism: Ischnura elegans; assembly: GCF_921293095.1. NCBI lineage: Eukaryota > Metazoa > Arthropoda > Insecta > Odonata > Coenagrionidae > Ischnura > Ischnura elegans. The sequence goes on from NW_025791688.1 coordinate 43,706, forward strand.
TCAACCGGAATATTTTTTAAACTAATTACTCTAACGCTACGAAACTCGACACTAACGTATGTTTTACTATTGTTAACGTTTTAAAACGCATCCCGTCAAAATCCCTCGGTAATTATGGTTTTTATGAATAATTTTCAGTATGACACATTTAATGTCATTATGTCATACACACATTGTAACATATTAATTCAACCATTGATTCAATCGCACTGACACTCGTCACCGACAATTGCCTTATCTCTCCTATTGTTTTAAAACTTGTCCCACCAAAATCCGCTGGTTTTCACTGTCTATAGGACATAATGTTGTTTTTCAATATTTAGCCTCTGCAATATTTCAGTCACTTCAACCGGAATATTTTTTAAACTAATTACTCTAACGCTACGAAACTCGACACTAACGTATGTTTTACTATTGTTCACGTTTTAAAACGCATCCCGTCAAAATCCCTCGGTTATTATGGTTTTTATGAATAATTTTGAGTGTGACACATTTAATGTCATTTTGTCATACACACATTTTAACATATTAATTCAACCATTAATTCAATCGCACTGACACTCGTCACCGACAATTGCCTTATTTCTCCTATTGTTTTAAAACTTGTCCCACCGAAATCCGCTGGTTTTCACTGTTTATAGGACATAATATTGTTATTCATTATTTAGCCTCTGCAATATTTCAGTCACTACAACTGGAATATTTTTTAAACTAATTACTCTAACGCTACGAAACTCGACACTAACGTATGTTTTACTATTGTTAACGTTTTAAAACGCATCCCGTCAAAATCCCTCGGTAATTATGGTTTTTATGAATAATTTTGAGTATGACACATTTAATGTCATTATGTCATACACACATTGTAACATATTAATTAAACCATTGATTCAATCGCACTGACACTCGTCACCGACAATTGCCTTATCTCTCCTATTGTTTTAAAACTTGTCCCACCAAAATCCGCTGGTTTTCACTGTCTATAGGACATAATGTTGTTATTCAATATTTAGCCTCTGCAATATTTCAGTCACTTCAACCGGAATATTTTTTAAACTAATTATTCTAACGCTACGAAACTCGACTCTAACGTATGTTTTACTATTGATAACGTTTTAAAACGTATCCCGTCAAAATCCCTCGGTAATTATGGTTTTTATGAATAATTTTGAGTGTGACACATTTAATGTCATTTTGTCATACACACATTGTAACATATTAATTCAACCATTGATTCAATCGCACTGACACTCGTCACCGACAATTGCCTTATTTCACCTATTGTTTTAAAACTTGTCCCACCGAAATCCGCTGGTTTTCACTGTTTATAGGACATAATGTTGTTATTCATTATTTAGCCTCTGCAATATTTCAGTCACTTCAACCGGAATATTTTTTAAACTAATTACTCTAACGCTACGAAACTCGACACTAACGTATGTTTTACTATTGTTAACGTTTTAAAACGCATCCCGTCAAAATCCCTCGGTAATTATGGTTTTTATGAATAATTTTGAGTATGACACATTTAATGTCATTATGTCATACACACATTGTAACATATTAATTCAACCATTGATTCAATCGCACTGACACTCGTCACCGACAATTGCCTTATCTCTCCTATTGTTTTAAAACTTGTCCCACCAGAATCCGCTGGTTTTCACTGTCTATAGGACATAATGTTGTTATTCAATATTTAGCCTCTGCAATATTTCAGTCACTTCAACCGGAATATTTTTTAAACTAATTACTCTAACGCTACGAAACTCGACACTAATGTATGTTTTACTATTGTTAACGTTTTAGAACGCATCCCGTCAGAATCCCTCGGTAATTATGGTTTTTATGAATAATTTTGAATATCACAATTGGAATTTCATTTACTCAGCCACACAAATGTCTGCCGTTCCCTTATCAAAACTATGTTCTTTCACGGATTAACACCAGTTCACTTTTAAAACGAAGGAAGAGTTAATGCACGTATTCCTGACGAGTTTCATTGCACGACTCATTACAATTTCATTTATATCACATATTATGTAATCTCCAAGCCCTGATGCCACAACTGCACATATCAACATTCCCCCAATCATCATTCTATTCCCAAACTATCGCCATGGACTAACGCTTCCATTGATACACTTCCTAAAACGCATACTCCAGTCAAGTTTTACAATTTCCGAACATCAAATAGCAATGTTATTCTGCATAATGCCCCGACAATTAAGACTTGTTTTCAAATTGCAAACTTCACCTATCATGATATCTCTCCTTGGGTATCGATTTCCATCACATACCTTTTCAAATGCTAAGAAAGGTAAACCACTTATTCCTGACCAGTTTAATTGCATAAAACAAACTAATTTCCATAATGACACAGTTTGTGTACTCTCGAAGCGTTGACAACATAACAGCTCATTCCAACATTTAACCATGAAAATTATATTTCCCTAACGACGCCCAGCCTTTAACTAATAACATGATCAGTAATTTATGGAAAGAATTAATGTATGAATTCACTGCATTACGCCCCACATTTCCCTATCGTTTGCCTTTCTTATCAGCAAACTCCTACACATCGGCCAACTTCAGCCTGAACAAACAAATGATGTATTGGTTGTATTTGCAATGCAACGACATAATTACCACATTCACATGAAAGTATGCACTACCAATTTCTTCGCGTTAACACATTTTCTCAGTCACACGCAATAACGGATTTATTTTCCGAATTTTTCCTCTGTCGCCTTCCAACACTTCACTTTGCGCCGCCTTTCTTCTACCATACATTTCACAAACACGGGGACAACATCGACACGGGGACTTCACTTGCACATTAGGGAACACTTGTCACAGTGTTTGCGACGAGTACCACTTCCACATTGCGTTTTAATACCTACAATTTTTACTCAAATTCCGTGAGGTTCTTGCGTGATGCAAGAATCCTAGCCGATAGTTCCGCAACTGCCACTAGGGCGCACCACCTCCCGAGACACGGTTCCGTGAAACGGCAGGCGATGAGTCCAGCATACGATACAATGTATTATACCATCCGAGAATGCCACGTTTAACCAAGAAATGTAACTAATTCCACGTCAATGAGTGCTGCGCTGTCATTACCCGTACGCCTGTGTTGTTGATTCTCGTCTTGCCTCGTTGCCAAGGTAATGGCGTATTGTTGATCGAGCATCGAAATTTCGTGCTTTCGCGAAAACGTACCGTGGGATGGTTAGGGAGATGTACCGTTGAACATCGATGGTATGATAACAATCTTCAAACCTTATCTTTTCTGAAAATGACCGTTATTAATTACTTGGGTAGTTTAAACTATTTTTAATAATTCAATGAAAAACCCTCTGCACGCCATCTCCCAATGGACACCGGGAAGCGGAAGCCGATTTCCATGCCTTTAGAGTATGTAATCCCGCTGTGATAACCGAGGATCGAAGGAAAATGTCGCGTGGCATGCAAATTAAAATTATTCCCAAACCTATTTCTCTCATTCACCACATATCGGAGTCAACGAAACTCTCGCATTAGGGAATAAATTCCGAGGAAGTGATTGCAGTAATGACTGAAAATGGATTTTTCCCAAAGCCTTTCCTCTCCAACGCTACGTTAATGTCACTCTTGAAACACGCGAATAAAATATGTAGAAAATATTTCACATAGTGACCTTTCTTTCTCAAAAGAAATTTTCGCGGCATATTCCGGCTCTGCATTGCTCGCGGTAGGTGATTGAAAATATTTTTTTAAACAAGTTCAAGAATAAAAGTAATGCCAACAGCACCCGGTATTCCCAGGCGGTCACCCGTCCAAGTACTATCCGGGCCCTACGTAGTTTAACTTCGGTGATCGAACGAGAACCGGTGAATTGTACGTGGTATGGCCGTTGGCGAGTACATGACCGAATCCTCAAAAAGTTATCATGACTTGAGAATCGAAGGAAGATCTGGTTTCTTCGCGGTTGTATCTGCTTTTGTTTCTGTTGAATAGTTACCATTTCCAGACAACAGTCCCTTGATGCTTAAGCAATTCTCAATTCCGTTATATCTTTTGGTCCATCTTTGAAAATGTGTTTATGAAAAATGTCTTTCGTAACGGTGTGCTTTTTGGTGTAATGGCGATTCGTTTCAGCTTTAATCCATTGTTAAATGTCGCCTGTTGTTGTTTCGACTGTTTAATGATCGATGTAACGCAAGGGATGCATTTACTTCTTCAAAGAAATTTTCTGGCAAAAGAGGATTATGTAATGCGTAACGAGGGAATTAATTTGAGAAAGATAATTCTTGTCGTTCCAATTTCTTCATCAACATTTTCCGGACTTGACGGTGTTATGCTCTTTGTTGGTTAAGCAACGTGTAAAAAATCGTTTTCACCATTCTTGGAACATAATGTTTAAACCCTACATTCATACATTTTTCTTTATGTCATTTATCTATCTCCCAATGCCAACACACTGCCACGGAGACAGGAATTCGTGGTTATACTCCAAGTTATATTACGGATTGGAAGTTGTTATCCTTCCTCGCTTATCGTGCTTCACTCTTTTTCCCAATTGCGATTATGAGGTGGCATTACTGCCCCTGTGATGCGAACCGATTTCGTAACATTTACGTGGAGGAATGACGAACGATACTGCGCCCCTTCAAAAACTCTGTCCGTTGGCAGGGAGCCGACCTCGATTCAAAGTTCTCCCCTACCGACAGTTGCTTACGTCACACGCTGCCGCTTCTCGGTCGGGGAGACGTACCTTCCCCCACCACCATTTCCGACCGTGGGAACAAGAGTCCCCTTCATGTTCCCATACAGGCGGGCGACTGGCATTTGCTTTCGTGAAACGTATGCCCGACGGAAATATTTCCAACCCTAAAATTTCACTTGCGCTATGGAAATACTTCATTGGACGTGTACACCGATCATTGATTGATAAATTCCTCGACATGACTATTGCGTGAAAGTAATGAAAGTGTACTGTTGACGAGGGAACGTTATACATTGAGCGTTTTTTTTTTCAAGTATTACACGTTATCTCGAAGCCTTGCAAAACCCTACTTCCATTAATGGCAGTCGATTACCTTTCCACATTTTTAATGGTGCTATGCCATGAAAGTATGTGTTGCTGTCATTGGAGTGATTATCCTCGCGTGCAAGTCTTTCGATACGGCAGGTATTGAATGATGCCATGAATAGAAAACACTTACTCACTTTTTACGTCGACGGGAAACAAACGAAGGAGGCCATTGCGTCTTTTGAAAAATTCGCCCCTTGGAACTTCTTTTTTTCTTCCCGGCGTCCCCTGCCCCACTCGCTGCGTTTAGGTTCGTGGTGGGGGAACCCGTCCCCCACCACCCGGATCCAAGCGTGGGAACTACCCCACACACGGGTTCCCAGGAAAGTTGTCTTCGTTGACCCAAGAATTTCCCCACCCCCGGATTCTTTCCACGTGGCGGAACCTCGCACGAAGAGACAGTGCGTTACAAAAAATTTGTGGACGAATAAAACTTTGAAACGGTATGGAGGGAAATGTTTATAACTGACTGCACGAAATGGATTACGTCGCACTGGTTTTTTCTGAAACAGTCTTCATTAATGAATTAGAGAATGAGGGATACAAATACATCTTCCAATAAGGACGCTGAATAATCCGATTCGCCAAGTAATACTTTCCAACTGCAACGAAAGAAAATGCTCGTGACGAGGGAGCATAATTTTAGACGATTCCGGCATTTAACGCGACTCCGGTGTATATGGAAAAGGTGTTTGCGATATTCCGTGTCCACCACGGCTAAAAATTTATTTCAAAGTCACGGGGGACTGCATTGGGAATGATGCATCACATTTTAGAATTTTCTTTCATTCCCGTGATTTAATGAAGGGGAAAATAGGCGCTCTGGGATTTTCTCACCCGCGCGGTTACCCGAAGGAATGTTTCTTATTTCAGTAGCCGCCTTTCCGTCGGCCGATGTGCGCAGAGAAAGTCTGTGAATCGCCGGGAGAAGCACGCCGCACCATCTAGCGGCGGCGGCGGAACCATACTCGGACAGTTCGCAGCCAAGTGCGAAATAGGCGACCAGCTAGTTATTAGTTAATTTATGGTATATTAATACGAGACTTAGTCATTCACTAGTAACCGAAGAAGGGGAGAATATCAATAACATTCTCGCTTTTTCTGCATTTCCCTTGCAAACCATTCCTAATTAACATGCTGAAGTAACACAATGGCAAGAATGGTTTCCAATGCAGTGCACGAAAAAAAATTATGTTAGAATTATGGAGTTATGACTAAATTTATCAAAGTTTTCGGTTCACGAGGGACATCAAAATATTCGGTAGAAATCAGCAAACGATTTGGATAAAGTGTATGAAATTGGATTGCTATTTGTCAACTTACAGGCCACAGAATTTTTTTTCCCGTGTCTTATATGTCTTCGGGAGGCAATTTATATTAAGCAGACAACATTCCCCTATTATTCATGGTTAAATAAAAAACACAGTACTATTCCACAACCTTATATTTTTGCAGTCTACTAGTTTCAACGTTACAACGTCATTATCAAGACTAACTTTTAAAGTAATGTTAGTCTTGATAATGACGTTGTAACGTTGAAACTAGTAGACTGCAAAAATATAAGGTTGTGGAATAGTACTGTGTTTTTTATTTAACCATGAATATCTCATCGTTCCACCAAGTAACGCCTAAATCTGTTGATTATATTCCCCTATTAATAAAAATTAGCAGTAGTTGCAAGAAGTGGCATTTTTGATAAGCGAATTCCATGATTTTCCACCGTTGGTTGCTATGTTACGTCGCACGTAATGTTGAAAGAATTAGCGACGCAAAGTTTCCATTATTTGCTGTACTCGCGTTACGTCTTGCATTGAAATGTTTATGTGTAGCAAACAGCCAACAGGAAACCAAATTACTTCGTTACTAAGGGTAACTATATCGTTCAGCGCTCAAGCGAAACTGCTCAATGTCACGAAAAGCTTTCCAAATAATTAAGTTATGATTTGAAAATCATTGTGGAAGAGACGAGTGTGTTCATTAACATATTTCACAAGGCAGACGGCACGGATATTTATTGCTACGGATTAACTCGTTCCGTGCGTTTTAATAGAATGTAGAGAAATGTGGATTGCCTATTCATAAGATATTAATTAATCGGTTCCCTCCCTTTACTGACTAAATGTACGGCTATACTCCGAAACTCTGCGAACTCCTCTCGTGTACTGCGAATATGTACAACTATGGGAGTTCCGTTTAAGGATAAGTCGTTGACAATGGCAGACAGTAACGATATTACTTATTGATAAGAGGAAGGATATTTGACGTATGTAGGGTGCAATCGAGGAAGGAAAGTAGACCTGGCTAATCACGAGACATAATTTATTCGGATAAGGAAATTCTTCGATCGCTCGCGAAATAATGTAATTTCCGCTTCACTCCAATGGCTGGAGAACGATTGTCATTAACCGTGGCATGCGAAAATGTAGTAAGAACTTACGGTACCGTTAGGGAATATGTAAAATTGAATCGTGGACAACTGCGAGCAGCAACTCGGACACGAAACATTTTCAGAGTAGGAAGGAACGGTAACTAACAATTAAATCGCTCACTGCATTCGTCGCGGAATCAATATGCTAATGAAATGGTCCGGTATTCACGGCTTATGAATGAATCACTTCTAATCACCTATGGTATAACCGAGCCGAGTTCTTTCCCCGCTTATCCGTGTTATCGCGTTTTCTCTTTCCGTACTGCGATCGTGAACCCACTCTTGTCATAAGGACACTGCGCGATGTGTCATCGAGAGCACACACAATGCCATGCGATGGTAAAGTTCCTCGTCTCGCGACGAGCACCTACGGCCGAGATGTTCTCTGCCTCGCGGCCCCCTGCCCTGCACCCGCGATGCCGAGAATCGTCAGCCGCACGGAGTGTATTCCTGCCTTGAGTCGAAGCGGTCCGCTCCCTTCGATCGCCGAAATGAAATGGAAATCGCGGGCGGAGGAAAGACACCGCTTGACAGTCGTCACTTCACTGGCAGATGATCATTTACGAGGCGGTCGTGTTCCGATCATGTACATTTAAACGATACTGTGTTTGATGAATGGATTATTTACAGATATTCCGTGCTTCGCGTCGTTGGAATACAGTGTGGTGTTTCATTGTTGTAAATGACAACATTTGTTTTCCGCATTTCACGACAATTGACCGCGGATGAGTCGATAAATCATTCATCATGGCTAGCGTTCACATATTTGCGACGAGTCGCAATCCGGGAAAGAAATCCCACCGAGAGACGATATTTCAAATTCCGCTCTGGACGTCCACGGCGAGCGACTGCGAAAAGGCCCCCTGCGCCATCTATTGGCGGAATCTGAATTACTACTTGATCACTCTTGCAGCGGTAGCTGTCGTGAGAAGACGACGCGAATAATTATTAACAGTTATAATTAGTCCATGTTTATCAGCGGTTACTCACATAACGCCGGTTATGTAGTGTTCTTTGTGACGCACAGCAAACGCGAGGAAATGAGTGAAAGTGTCTGTGTCGAAGGATGTATAGGAAAAGTGAGTGAAGTGCACGAGAATCAATAGTGTGATGACAACAGCGATTCTGATAGCCGTGCAGGTGAATACTGTGATCCACAACCAGCGAGCCGAGTAAGTACGCTATTACTTATTTAAACACTTTTCACGCTCGTATTCGTCGACTGTGTTGTTCCTTGCGTTTCTCTTTTGTGTGGAAAAGTAAACTGTGTAGTGATTAATTCACTGTTTGACGATGATGACGGTTGATTGATCCCAACGTGTAATTGTGTATCCTAAGAAAACCGAAATTATTCGTGGCGTCCTTAATTGTTACGAGTTGAGTGAATCGCGGCTTAATTTAAAATTGTTTGCCTTTCTTTGTTCCAAGAAGTTGATGGTTTTCCCTTGCACTTTGTATCTTAGGCACTGTGCACTGTTTGAAATGTTGACGAAAGAGTGGAAGGAAGAATATTTTTCGCTAATGTTTTCCTTAGCAACGGATTGCTGGTTTCACATTAGTGAATACGGAATAATTAAATGGAAGTGTTTAGCGTGTTATATCGTCGTCCTTAAATTTGCATGAGTGAAGTGATGTTAATTGCCAGATCTTGATTAGTAATACGTGTCAATGCTAAGTCTAGTAAGTGCAATGAAAGAACAATTAACGATGTTGACGATTACACGTCCCATTCCTACCGTCAGGCGTCTTTGGTTATTCTTAACGTTCCTTTCGTGGGAATGTAATTCCTTTTGTGCTATTTCATTTTCTCTTGGCAGCGGAATAACGTAAATAATTAGGGCAGGGATATTATAACGTAAATAATTAGGGCAGTTTTATGGTAAGCTGTGATAACTTAACATGTGATTTTAAAAGCGAACTGTTAGCATAACGGAGCCCAAGGAATGTTATCGGACGTAGTAGAGGAATTACTTTTCAAACGTCAAAGGCAAACTCACAAACATTTCCCAGATTGTACTGCCTCTTTCAGTAATTCCTGATTGCTACATCATTTTCTTCGCCATACGAATGTTAACAGTGACATCCGTACTTGATATATTGGTTTAAAATCGCTTGGAAATCGTCGAAAACCACGTAAGACTCTGCATCATGAGGTACGTTTTGGTGGATATTTTGAGGTACAAGAGTACTCTATATTCCAATTATGCAAATGTTCACCACATTGCGCTTGAATCTTGGCTTAATTTACGAAATTATATGCGACTTTAAGGCGGGGATTTGGTCGTTCGACGTGCCATTGTTGTGGAGAACATTAATAGTTCACGACAATTGACAATCGATGGTTCATTAGGTATGGCAAGGATTCGCATATTGCCGCTGCGTTGCGAATAATTATCCCAATTGCTTTCCCACGCGCGATTCCTAATTCCCAACAGCGATGCGCGCAGTGGACTGCTGGAGGTTCCCCCCGCACCATCTAGCGGCCGAATCTGTATTACCACTCGATCGCTCTTGCTGCGGCAGCTGCAGTGAGAAGACGTCGCGAGTAACTAATATCAGTGATAATTGTATAATGTTTATCAGCTGTAACTGACATAACGCCGGTTCTGTAGTGTTCTTTGTGACGCTTGGCAATCGTGAGGAAAGGATTGAAAGTGTCTGTGTCGCTGGATGCATAGGAAAAGTTAGTGAAATGAACGGGAATGAAGTGTGTTGACAACAGCGATTGTGATCTACAGCCGAAGAGCCGAGTAAGTACGCTGTTACTTATTTTTCCACTTTTTACATTCATAATCGTTGTCTGTGTTATTCCTTGGCTTTCTCTTTTGTGTAGAAAAGTGAACTGTGATGTGATTAATACACTGTTTGACGATGATGACGGTTGATTGATCCCAGCGTTTAATTGTGCATCTTAAGAAAACAGAAATTAGTCGTGGCGTCCTTAATTGTTACAAGTTGAGTGAATCGTGGCATAATTTAAAAGTGTTTGCCTTTGAATGTGCTAAGACGTTGATGGTTTTCCCTTGCACTTTGTATCTTAGGCACTGTGCACTGTTTGAAATGTTGACGAAGGAGTTGAAGGAAGAATATTTTTCGCGAATTCCTTAGCAACGGATTGTTTGGTGTCACAAGATTTATTACGGAATATTTTAATGGAAGTGTTTGCGGTGTTACATCGTGGTCGTATACTCTGTATGTGTGAAGTTATGTACATTGGCAGATCCGGATTAATAATAAGTGTAATGCTATGTATTTGGACTGCTGTTATGAAAGCAGTCAGCGATATGGAATAGTGCACACCGCATTTCCACTGTCAGCCGGCGTTGATTATTGTTAACGTTCCTTTCGTCCGAATATAATTCCTTGTGTGATATTTCATAACGTCTTGGCAGCGGAACTACTAAATTATTTGGAGCAACGATAACATTTTATGGTAATGCTGTGTTAAGTTGACATGTGACTTGAAAAGCGTAGTGTTACCATCACGGAGGCCAAAAGAATTTTATCGGATATGGAAAACAAAATTTATTACGGAATATTTTAATGGAAGTGTTTGCGGTGTTACATCGTGGTCGTATACTCTGTATGTGTGAAGTTATGTACATTGGCGGATCCGGATTAATAATAAGTGTAATGCTATGTATTTGGACTGCTGTTATGAAAGCAGTCAGCGATATCGAATAGTGCACACCGCATTTTCACTGTCAGCCGGCGTTGATTATTGTTAACGTTCCTTTCGTCCGAATATAATTCCTTGTGTGATATTTCATAACTTCTTGGCAGCGGAACTACTAAATTATTTGGAGCAACGATAACATTTTATGGTAATGCTGTGTTAAGTTAACATGTGACTTGAAAAGCGTAGTATTAGCATCACGGAGGCCAAAAGAATTTTATCGGATATAGAAAAGGAATTGATTGTAAAACGTAAAATCAGAAACGTTTCCTCAGACTCGTGAAATTGGAGACCAGCAAAACGCCATTGTCATATGATTGAATGAAGACTATTTTAAGTCCTCGACACTCATTTTCGCACACCGCATGTGTTATGATTTCCGGGAATATTGTAAACTGTGCTCTTTCAATGCGTTACTGATTGTTGCGAGGTAACCGTGGGGGCTCGAAAGTTAAATAGCTTTCGCCATGAGTGATAATTACTCGATTTCATTACATCAAACTTTTTTATCGCTGTTCTTTCCTGGGAAAGGGAATGATATATGTGATTGTTGACGTTCTAATTATCCTTAGCAACCGGGTGTTTGCTGGTTTCATTGCTGTTGTTTTCAATTGTTTCAACAAGTACGAACGCTGAAGTTGTTGCACCGATTTGCGTGTGGGAAGTGTTCCCCTACATTTAGCTTGCATTGAAATATTCTGCTTGTTGCGAATTAAGTGTCGATAGTAAGTATCGTACGTAGGCGTTTTGTTGTCTTTGATAGGCCGTCGAAATTGTGCTTCGTAGGACGTCGTGCGTTTGATGAGTAACTGTTACAATAAATCTGTAATGGAATTGATGTAATGAATAGTTCACGAAACAACTCCGCGATTAATATATTTCTCGAATGCATCTGCAAGCTTTGTCCGTTTAACCGATTGCAAGCGTGCCATTTCAACGTAAATGAGACATAATGAAAGAAAGAAATTGCGTCCTTCATGTTCCGGGAGCACAATTTTATCCATCGCATGACACGCAAGTTCGGACGACAGCATTTTGTTTTGCTTTTCTCCAGGCTCGACACCCCCGATACCGGCTGCCTAGTCAGTGTGCGTGTCGAGACTTGCAGGAACTCAAATCGTATGGGAGTCGAAGTGGTCCGCTAGTTTTGAACGCGAAAATAAAATGCGATACGCCGAGCGACGCTCGGTGGTCGGCAGTTAATAGCATTGCCCGGATTTAATTTCCTTCAGTCAAAATTAACATTCACCAACGATGAGAAATGTGCAGGTTTACAATGATGTGTTCATAGATTGAATTTATAAGTGGTTTTACGTGCGAAACGGACGCAAGCTTTGCGTCTTCGGACGAAAAGGCTATGTGCCATTGCTGTCATTAATAGTAATTGTTCGAGACAGTCAAGATCCGAGGACTCGACAGCGTATGCATTGGCATTGTTGACCTCGGTCGTAAACAATAGCCCGGGTGCGCTGTCCCTCGGGGGATCGAACGTTCAAACTTGTGTTTGCACGCGCCCGGCGAGGCAGGCACCGGACTGCGGAGTGGCCTCCCTCGCACCATCTAGCGGCAGCGCGTGTTACTTTTTGAGCACTCACGATGCAATACTTGTCCCGGGATGCGGATGACGAGATTAATTATTACATTGTTGCAAGTTTGTCAGTGACACCTGACATTACGTCGTTTGTATCTTCCACCTTTTGACGCTACACACGTGTAAGAAAAGGAATGATGAATGATCAATAGCCGATCCGGTTAATGAAGGGAATCGCACGTAGCAGGGTTTTAATTATTACGCTATGAATTAATTTTCGTTTCCAGAAAATCTAAAAGGAGAATACTAATCGTTGAAAGCATTTCACAAATTGACCTTCGTCTTCTTTTTTTAAAGAATTTTTCTCGGCATTCTCTGGCAATGCATAGCTCGTGGTAGCTGAGTTAAAATATTTTTTTAAGTTTAATAGTTGCCAGTTTCCCGCAGTAGTTGGATGTGCTTTAGTGTCTCTCAATTCCGTTATTTCATGTACTCGATATTTCAAAATGTGTTTCTGAAAAATGTCTGTAGCAACGGTGTGCTTGTTACTGTAATGGCGATTTCTTTCAGCTCCCATCGCTTAGTGAATGTCGCCTGTTGTTGTGTCAACTGTTTCATGATCGAAATTATTTTGGGTATGCATTTAATTTTAAAAATGGATTCGCTGGAAATGGAGCATTATGGAATGCAGACAGGAAATGCAGTTCTCTCAAGGAATAATTTCGAGAAGTATATTGTTCGGCGTTACATTACTTTATTTAAATTTTCCGGGCTTGACTGTTTTAAGCGCGGTTTCTCTACGAATGACATAACGAATGTATCAACCTAGGAACAGAAATATATTATCCAAGAGTGGTGAATAAAAAAGTTATATCGATCGTTCGTGGAACAATATAATTTTCGCTGTAATCACGGACGTTTCCTTCATGAGATGTCATTTACTATACTCACGGAATTTACTCGAGCGAAATGATTTTTTTCAGTATGTACGATGTAAGTAACTTACGTGTAGAATACGGAAGGAATGGTATGGGCCTAAGAAATGGCATGGACTGCACAAAGGCAGCGTTCTGCGCGATAAGGAAAAGTTAATTGGGAAAACTGAAGTGGCGTGTTTCAATCGTTTCACTTGAAGGAAGTGGGAGTACTGCCATTTCACGTGAAAGAAAATGCAATGCACATCCTTCAACGCATGCATGTGGTGAATAACTTGTAATTAGTTCTCATAAGGATAGGGGAAAAAAATAAAAAGTGATACCAACAGCACCCGGTGTTCCCAGGCGGTCACCCATCCAAGTACTATCCGGGCCCGACGTTGCTTAACTTCGGTGATCGGACGAGAACCGGTGTATTTTTTTTTTTTTTTAATATAATATTTTATTTTTTCAAGTCATATTTTGTACAATGGTTTTACAATTAATAATCGTTTGGATTTTAATATACATTATTTCACAAAAAGACTGCTTCATATTTCTTGCTGTTGAATTTATATAAATCAAGAGTCTCAAATATTTGGAAAAAGTCACATTTTCACACACAGAATAATTTTTTCTCAGTTTAAAAGTACATTGTGAATACAATTTTAATTATATAAAATGCCGTTTTAATCCTTTAAAATATTTATTACAAAATTTTTATTTAAAATTGGCATTTTTATATTATTACACTCAATGATAAAATTTTCCATGCTTAAGTTATCGTCAACTATCAATGATACATAAGTAGTAATCATTTTAATTAGAATCACCTTATTCACAGTGGGAAACATACTAAAATTAAAAAATAATAAATCTTTATCTGAGGCGACACCGCCTCCAATTACGTCCCATGATTTATATATGAAACGTACCTTCCTCCATATTTCTTTGTCATGTGCACAATTTAAAAATCTATGTTCAACAGTATCAATTTTATGACATTTTTCACAAATTCTAGATTCAATGATTTTTAATTTGTTTTTCATTTCGTTTGTTATCAGAATTTTGCTCAGTATTTCAAACATGTTGCTTTTTTTTTGTACCTCAATTTTTAAGTCTTTAAAATTTTTCCAGGAAATCTTCCCTGGTGGAGGAAAAGGGATACTTTTTTCCACGTCCTCTATGTATTTTTCATACATTTTTTTTACAGTGGTGGCTTTATATCCGGTATCTTTCCGGTATTGAAGAATTTTGCCTTTAGTGTTTTTCAGGTACGGAGTTTTTTCACCTTTTTTTAAGGCAGTTTCCAGTAACTCTACCCTGTCTTTTTCCTTATTACAATATATTTTGTGAAAGTTATTCATATAAATGTAATTTGCCTTCTCTTCCACATTTTCTAGCCTTAGCCCCCCTTTGCCTTGGTTTAAGTACAACCTTTTCCTCTCTAATTTTACAAGAAACCCTTTCCACATAAAATTGTTGGTGGCTCTTATTATATTAGCATTTATCCTTTTTGGCAACGGCCACACCTGCGCCGTGTACCACAAACTTGAATATATTAAAACATTTGTAATTTTTATTCTAGCTATAAAAGGTATGTTGATTTGCCCAAACCTTGAGGAATGGTTCCTCACCGTTTGTAGTATGTTCTCCCAGTTAGTATTGATCATGTTCGATACCTTTCTTTCCCAAATTAGGCCTAAGATTTTGACCTTCTGAACTTCTTCCCATGGGATATGTCCTGTTAGTTTTTTTAACGGATCTAGGTTAAGTATCTTTGATTTGAGTTGGTTCATTTTAAGCCCGGCTTTGTCGTACTTTTCTATTATTTCTTTGGTTTTTTGTATCTCTGCTTCGTTTTTGGTGAATATTGTAATATCGTCCGCATAAGCTATTGCGGAGTATTGTTGGCCTCTTCTGTACGTGCCGACGCTATTGCCTTCTAAGTCCCTTAATACTGGATCTAGGGCTATTGCAAACAATAGCATAGACAGGGGGCAACCCTGCCTTACTGAGTTTGTGATAGTAAAGTTGTTTGATGTCATGTTTTTCAGTTTTACCTTCCCTTTAGTGTCCTTGTAAATGTTGTTTATTGCTTTTATTAGGTTTTCTGGTAAATTCATGTGTCTCATTATTTTTAATATCCATTGTATCCGTATCAAATCAAAAGCTTTCTCCAGGTCAATGGCAATTAAGAGAGGGAAGGTGTCGCCAGGGCCGGGGGTTGAAATTATTATATCTCTGATTGTGGTTACTGCATCTATTGCGTTTCTGTTCTTTGTTCCTGCATATTGCTGTTTGTGTAGTAGTGGGGTGACTATTTCTTCCAGTTTGTTTTTCAGTATGTGTGTATAAATTTTGTAATCGGTATTTAGTAGTGAGATGGGTCTATAGTGTTCTATTCTGGAGGGTTTGGCTATTTTTGGGATCGGGTGTATTATTGCTATTTTCATTTGTTCTGTCAGTTCGTTTTCCTGAATGTAATTAAAAAGCAGTTTTAAGGCATGTTTGATCGTGTTCCAGAAAGCAATATAAAATTCATAAGTTAGCCCGTCCTCCCCGGGTGATTTTCCTTTTTTTAGTTTCTCTTTGACAATATCCAAATCGTCGTCGGTTATTTCTTGTCTGTAGTTATTTTTCGTGTCGTTATCTAGTTTTTTTGTGTTTATTAGTGGTGGGGAGGACTGTTCTTCCCATTTCCCATACTTATTGTATATATTATGGTAGTGTGTGTGAAACTTTTGCAGGAGCGCCCCTTCATCCTCCTCACCTGCACACACTTCCTCGTGTGCCACCTTAGCTTTTAGTTCAATTGTCTTTTTGAGTGTTGCTAGGCTTATCTGCCCCCAGTTATCTTTGTATATTTCTCTTTGCCATTTCTTTGGCGCGTACTTTTTCATTTCTAGTTCTCTTACGTGTTGTTTCATGTCCTTTACATCTTTTTCCTCTGTTTGGGTCCGGTTTGTTTTCAACAACATGCCCCTTAACACTTCCCTGTAAAAGTTTATGGTCTCGGTTTGTTCAGTTTGCATCTCTCTTGTGACTTGTTTTATTGTTTTGATTACCCTTGGTTTGAAAATTTCCTCCCACCATTTACTAATATCATTGTCTATTGCAGGGTGGTTTAGCAGTTCTATTATTTTTTGGTGTACTCGTGCGTGTGCCTCTTTGTTGTCCAGAATACTCTCATCGAACTTCCAGCTTCCTTTCTGTGACCCCCTGTGTGTGTGTGCGTCTGTATTTATATTTATGGCTATTGCGTTGTGGTCTGATAAAGCCATCGTGAGGTTTTGAAATGAATTTACGTGTTTTTTTAATGCCGTCGAAACAAAGAGGTAGTCCAGTCTGTTGTTTGTGTGTATACCAAACCTTGTGTAAAGTTGGGTATTATTCCCCATTGCTAACGCGGTGTCCGTTGCTTTAATGCTGTTTACCAATAGTTTCAGGGATTTGGAGATTGGATATCTTATGGTGTTTTGATTCGCGTTGCTATCCTGTGTACGGTATATAGCATTAAAGTCCCCACCCAATATTGCCTTTGTGTGAAAGCAGTTGACATATGGGATGATGGTCTCATTGAATAACATATCTCTTTCCCTCCTAAACAGTGCTCCTGATGGGGCATACATATTTATAACATTTATGTCTTCTATTTTTAAGGATATTATTCTAGCCGACTCATGCCGGCGGCAATTGCTAGTATTTAGGTTCCTTTTTGTACAAATTGCAATGCCCAGGTTTCCCTCTGCAAAATTATCAAAGGTTTTGTAATTTGGGTGTGCCCAGTTTGAGTCCTTGTGCACCTCCTGTAATAATATTACATCCGCTTTTGTTTCTTGAAATATGCCCCAGACAGTTGCGATTTTTGTCGGGTGAATTATCCCCGCTGTATTATAGGTTAATACCTTCATAATGTGTTTGAAAGATTAATTTCAATACATATTCTAAAACATAAAACCTTTGTATACATAACCGCTTAAAGTTAAAACAAAACAAGAAAAAAAAAAAACTTTAGCACTTGTTGGGTTCGAATTCCCATTAGTGGTGCGGATCAAACGTTCAAAAACCTCCACCACTTTACCGCTACACCACCTGTGCTTGCTTAGAAACATGGTAAAACTCGGGTTGATAAACCCTTCACCCTGTGCATTTATCCACCCTCCAAAAGTATTACAATAACATACACTGAACAAATGAATTTTGACAAGTTTCAATTCGCCTGGCCAGACGCTGTTTTTGGCAATCTTAATTATCCAGTAATTAGGCGAAAATACTATTGCAAAAACCACCTTGCAAAATTGCGAGATGACGGCTCCTGGGTTTGAACCCCCGACCGTCACCATCGTTTCTCTCCCAGACTCCGACACTCTACCACTGAGCCATTTGGTCTTGCTGAGAGACCGTCGAATTTTTGGGTATAAGATGGCCCCTATCATTCTATACATCGTATTACGAAGAAAAATTCCAAACCAGCAATGCAAAAAAACATGGCGCAAAAATCATGACATAGATACTCCTGATCAAAATTAAACAGAAAATTACATATCATGCTTGGTTTAAACCAAAGAAAAAATTTTTTTTCCTTGTAAATGTCTATGCATTTTCACTTTTAAGCATATATGTGAAATGAAAACAAAGAAATTTTTAACATAAGTGAATATATGCAGCTTATAGAAAAAACAGTTTCTTTCCCTTGCCTTAATTTGCGGGAGCTTTCCAGCCGGCTGGCGGCCAGGAAACAGGTTCCGTCGCCCGTAAGTAGGTCAGCTAACGGTGAAACTCGAGCGCTGGGGCTAAAAATAGCCCTTACTGCCTGCCTCTCCGTACTCAGCAGCACGGGCTGCCAACCTTTGGGTGCTGAGACTTGCTTTCTTGTTGGCTGCTTCCCGAAATCGATGTCGTGTTGCTCGTTTCTGCAGAACATACTGCTGCAATCTGAAATAGAAAGGTTTATCTTAGGTTTCTTTGAATAAATTCGCCCTCCCCTCATTATATTGTTGTTCTTTCTTCCGTTTTGCAATTTGTGCTTTTCCGTCTTGCAGGGATCGTTCACGTGTCTTTGCACTTTTGCTCCTTACTGTCGATCTCGACCTCCCTGGTCTTTCTATATCACTTTCCTCACTTTGTGTAGGGGTAGTCTTCAGGGTAAAGGGATCAGGGGCTAAAACAAAACTACCACTGCCGGTACAGCTTGGTCTGATCTCTATCATGGACATCCAATCCGGGGAGCGTGACCCCACGGGCTGTTCAAGGCACGTGCTTCCAGTGTCCGGGTTTTCTATTACCATCAGATCATCTTCGTCGTCAGTTTTGGTCGGCGATTGACACTGAGATATTTTTCCCTCGTTTTCACCAGTGTTACGGTCCTTTGTTTGGGTCGGTTTCGCCTCCGGGGGAGGAGACTCCGTTTTCTTTTCTCCTCCGGTGTTGTCTTCTGAGGAGCCCCCCTCACCTGTAGATTTACGTCTATGTTTTTGTCCCCCTCGACTTCCCCTTTTCTTCTGAGGCGAAACGGAAATACTCTCGGCACTGTTGCCAACCGTATTCTCCGAGGTATTCTCATCTCCTCGTTGTTCTTTTGTTTCCTCTTCTTGCGTTTCTTTCGGGCTGCTCTGGTCCCTCACCTCTTGGGTTTCGTCGCTTCCCCCTTTTTTTTCTCCCCCCTGGGCCCGCGATGTCTCACCCGTCGAGGTGCTGGCGACTTCACTCCCCCCCAGATTTTCTAAGTCGTTTTCCGCTCCCCTCGTAACCTCCTCTTCTATCTCGGTCTGCTCTCTGCCGATATTCGTGTCCTCTACCATCATCTCCTCTCCTCTTAGAGTCCGGGCATAGGATTGTCTGCCCCTGGTGAGTAGCAAGGGGCATGCTATCCTCATATGTCCCGTATCTCCACATCGCGAGCATGTTGGTTTTTGGCCGGTGTAGAATATAGCCGCTCGGTACTTTGCTACTTGGATGTACGACGGAATGTCCTTCTCCAATTCCATCTTAATACTTCTGCCCCCTGTGAAGGTACCCTCCAGGGTGTTCGGCCCCACCCATCTATTCATTTGGTAGTCTATAATTTTGCCATAAGGCTCTAGAGCCTTTACGACCTCTTCTTTGGGCACCTCCAGGTTTAACAAATGGACTTTTACAATGGTGGTCTTTTTGCTGGCCGAAGTGACCAGCACTTTATGGTTTTTCCAGGTCCTCCAAGTACCTCCTCTTAGCACCTCCTCCATTTTTTCTTCCGTTTTTACTTTCACAAAAATGGTCCTTCTTTGATTCGTTATTATTACCCCTACTGCTTCGTTGTTTTGGATCCCGAGCTCCGTCTTGATAAAGGCGTGGATCTCCAGGGGTCCAGGGGCGTCTTCATTCCGGTTGAATTCCAACACGAGGGTGTTCACTTTTGGATACTCCATGATATTAAATCCAATTTGTCACTAAATTCGAAGAAATATGAAATTTCAAACAAAATTGAGAACGCGCACGAGTCGCAATTCTCGTCTCACTCCCTCCCCTTCCCTCCCTCCACTCGGTTGTCGCCTCCCACTCCTGGGGAAACCAGTTTTTACGGGAGCCTGAGTTCACGGCTCCCGGCGATCGCGGGTACGATCGCCGGGGCTTAGACCGGTCGCCGAAATCCACGAAAAACAAAACACGCTCGGGAGCTCTCTCTCTATACAACCTCTCGCCTCGCGTATTCAACGTGGTATGGCCGTTGGCGAAGATATGTATGGCTTTTGAAGAATGTTATACTCATTCGGTGATTAGATTCGATAGTTCACTATCTGACTTTGTAACAATTTGGAGTTAAATGTCATACAGGAATGAAATTGAGCATCAACGGCGCATAAAAAATTTCCATTTCAAAAGTATCAGTTTCGGAAATGGATCTGTAAGAGTTAGTTTTCATAAATGTTGCGGAAAGGAAGACAGCTGAAGCGCGGACCTCCCGTGACAAAGTAGAGGCTTTCGAAGATGGATTACAATGGGCTGCCAACGTGGAATATGGAGTGAACTGAAAATGATGGAATAACGGACAAACGGTTTGACGTAAGAGAAACTGTCCCACCAGTTTTCTGAGTAACAAAGTGCCTTTCGTTGTCATAACAAGGAAATAACATTAACGATCGTCTCGTGCGGCTGCAAGTAGACAAAATTTGTACGCACTGGAAGGATTGTCATGCAACGAGGAACTGTGGAGACGTTACGGAGGACTTTACATATAGCGACAGTAGAAATTCATGTACGCGATAGAGGGAAAGGAGAAACATCTGCCATGAAGATAAGGAAAGAGAAAATAATGTTGCATAAATTATTAATTTGTGGGAACATTGTATCTGTTACGCTCGTGGAAAAACGATTTTTGAACTTGAACATTTGAGAGAGCCCGGAGACACCGTCACACTTCGCTTTCACAATGCGACGGCAACAATCACAGACTGTTGGAATGAAATAACTGATGAATGATCAACAATCTGTTGCTATGGCAACCAAGGATTAATCATAAAAATTAGGACCTTCTGAGCACTGAAAATGAGATATGGACTACCGTTGTGAATTTTAAAGTGGAACTTCGTTTTTGTCGTTGAAGTAAGCAATGGAAACATCACACTGAATGATGTAGGGCCCTAAAAAGGGCCGTTGGGGCGCTACCAAGTAATTTACTTGGAGCTGGTGTACTTGGTCACAGCCTTGGTGCCCTCAGACACGGCGTGCTTGGCCAGTTCACCGGGGAGCAGGAGCCTGACGGCGGTCTGCACCTCCCTGGAGGTGATGGTGGAGCGCTTGTTGTAGTGAGCGAGACGGGAAGCCTCGGCGGCGATCCTCTCGAAGATGTCGTTGACGAAGGAGTTCATGATGTTCATGGCCTTGGAGGAGATACCGGTGTCAGGGTGGACCTGCTTCAACACCTTGTAGATGTAGATTGCGTAGCTCTCCTTCCTCCTGCGCTTCTTCTTCTTGTCTCCCTTGGAGATGTTCTTCTGGGCCTTGCCGGCCTTCTTGGCAGCCTTTCCGCTAGTCTTGGGTGGTATGTTGGTATCAACGTTGCGTAGCAGCGAGATGTATCTGAAATTCAGCACTAAGTGGCCGCGCCGTAGGCGCGTTTGGGAACTGTTCCGGTGAGCCTAAGCTCACCCCAACCAGTCAGTTTACAAAAGATTATACTAAATGGCGTAAGTGTTCTGTTGCTAGTGTCGTGTTGTGTTTGCGAGAACGAGAAACTTACAACTAATACATGGATTGATTAAACAAAAAATTATTTACAAGGAATACAGCATTTTGGAGTAACATTAGAATTTAATTGGTTACAGGATGAGATTAACAATTAACGATGAACATTCTATTTTGTGCTTATGGTTTTTTTTTTTCATTCTTTTTTATTAATGTTTTTTTTTTTTATATATCTCTTTTTTATCTCTTTTATTATTTTTTTTTTATTTTTTAATATGCATTTTAGTTAAGGTTTTTTTTTTGTTACATTATCATTTTTTTTTTTAAATGCATATTCGTTTATTATTTTTTAAATGATTTTTTTTGTTTTATCATTATTCATTTTTTTTTTTAAGTGATAAGCACTTTTTTTCTTCGTGAATGTCAGTTATACAAAAATTACTAAGGCCTAACTTAGAATTAGAAGAAGGAAAAGACATAGAAAAGACTCATAGAAGAGTGACTTGGAGAGGCAGTGTATGTGTCGTTGGGATGCTTGGATCATAGTCCCAGATGTGTTCGAGAAGAGTATTATTGGTGCCCTTTAGCCTGGATTTGAAATTTTGCGTTAACTGTGAGATGAATTCGTTCATTGAGGGGAGGTTGTGTGCTTTCAGTACATCAGACAAGGTTACCAACCGGGAGATTTTAAGGAGATGTCTTATTGATTTGTTTTGGAATATTTCCAGTTTCTGACGGATCGTCCTGTTCTTAGCAAAGATTTCACAAGCATAAAGCACCACCGGTCGGACTATAGATTTATAGATACGGATCTGAGCGCTGTGGGAGAGAGCATTGGAGGGAGTGGAGAGACAAGAAATGGCTTGTCGGACGGCAATTGCTTTACCGGTGCAATATTTAAGGTGGGGAACGTAACTTAGTCTGCTGTCCAAGAGAATGCCGAGGAATTTGTGCGTGTTAGCTCTAGGTATTGCCTGATTGTTGAAGTGTGGAGATGTGGTTGTGTTAAATTTTTGTCGGAAAGAGAAATGGACGTGGGTGCTTTTGGTGGCGTTGATCTGAATTTTCCAATCAAGCGTCCATTTATGAAGGCGTTTCAGATGGATATTAATTTTGTGAACATTGACGTCGCCCTTACGGGAAGTGGCCGCGATAGCGGTGTCATCAGCATACATATGAATGGAAGTTTTCGGAGTTGATGGCATGTCGTTGACAAACAGAGTGAAGAGGAGAGGACTCAGCAATGAGCCCTGCGGAACGCCTGCTTCCATGGGCCTTAGTGAGGACAAAGTTTGCCCTTCGGCGACTCGGAATTGTCTGTTGTTGAGGTATGAGATTAAGAAGAGGATGTCGGAGGGAGGGAAATTGAGGAGATGCAGTTTGTAGATTAGGCCTTTGTGCCATACACGGTCGAAGGCTCGTGCTACATCAAGGAAGACAGCGTCGGTAGAATATTTTCTGTTAAAGGAATGGCTGATTTTCTCCACCAGGCGGAGAATTTGATGGATGGCGGACATTTTCCTCCGGAATCCAAGCTGTTCCGGGCGAATAATATTATTGGAAGTAGAGAAAGATTCAAGGCGGGAAAGAATGATTGATTCAAAGACTTTGGAGAGGTTGGACAGAAGTGAAATGGGGCGGGAGTTTCCTGGGATTTTCGGGTCTTTGCCTGGTTTGGGAATGAGGATGATTTTAGCTTGCTTCCATTTGCTGGGAAAATAGGGAAGGGAATAAGCTGAATTGAAGAGGTCGGAGAGAAGAGAGTTGAATTTAGGTATTCTGCTGGCAAATTTGAGTTGAAAGTTAGAAATTTGGTCAAGACCGGGGGCTTTTTTAGAAGGAAGAGCTGAGAGAATTTTGCAAACGGAAGATTGAGAACAGATGGGGAAGTAATTGGGAGGAGCAGGAAGGTTGTTGAAGAATCTATTAATTTCTCTTTCTTTGGGGGAAGAGGAGGTGTCAAAGGCCATGACTTTTTGTAGGTGGTCAGCTTGGATTTCTACTTTTCTGGTAGGATCAAAAATAAGACCGGAGTCTGTGGACAATGGAGGATGAGAAATTTTTTGTTTGTTTTTTAGCGCTCTAATAGTCCGCCAGATGGGGCAGGTGTTGGGGTCGTGAATATTCTCTGGATTGTTTTCGAACGTTAGTCTACCGACATGTTCTTCCCATTGATGTTGGCTAATTTTTTGTATTTCTTTTTTGACAGAATTTGCCAGTTTGTTGTAGTTAGATTTGTCCGCCTTGTCATGAGAGTTTTGCCAGATTCGGCGGGCGGTATTGCGTTGTTTGATTAGTGAAACAAGAAAAGCAGGGAATCTGCGAGCATATTTAATTCTGGACGGGAAGGATTTCGTGGCTCTCTCCTTAGCTGAGATGAGAGCCGTGGTGATTGCATCGGATTGGGTTTCTATGGAATCAGGAGAAGGTATGTTAATGAAAGGGATATTATCTATTGATTTTTCCAGAATTGATGTGAATTTTTCCCAGTCGGTAACAGCAATAGTGCGTGGAGGACAGCGGTTTGCGGAGAGAGGAATGGAAAAGTGAAGAGGAAGGTGGTCGGAGGTAAAAGAGTAGATTACAGAAGGAGTGAAGTAGAAGGGAAGATTGAATGATAATCCGAAATCAATAACGTCACATGAACGTGGTGCGTAGTGAGTAGGTTGAAGAGGAGCTAGGATAGAGAAGTTTTTGTTCCGGATGAAGGAGTAAAGTAGTTTTCCGTCAGGGTTTGCACTATTGCTGTTCCAACTGGGATGTTTGCAGTTCCAGTCGCCGAAGAACAGGCCATTAGGGTAAATGTTGAACAGGCGCTCCAGAGAGTCAATGCTGAACCTTTGGGAGAGAAGGTGGTATACAGAGAAGATGTTTATAGGACCGGCGTTGGTGTGTATGGCAATACCTAGAGCTTCGAAAGTGTCTGGGTGCGGGGAGTTTAAGAGGGAATGGGAGAGGTTTTTGCGGACCAATACTGCTACTCCTCCTCCCCTTGTGATGCGGTCCAGTCTGTAAACGTGAAAGTGTTCATTGTTTAAGGATTGTTGTGGTGAAAGATGTGTTTCCTGTAATAAAATGATGTCTATGTTGTTGTCTATGCTATATTGGAAGAGTTCTTGTTTTTTAGCCAATATACCATTGCAATTCCAAGAGATTACGTTAAGCGTAGATCTATTGGTGTATGAGTTCATGGTTCGGTTTGGAGGAGCAACAGTTGGTTAAGGAGAAAGGTTTTCTTTTCGTTGACGGAGGTGAGAGCGGAGAGGTTGGAGGATATGCCGGAGAACCAGGACAAGAGATTCTGATTTTCGGCGGAAGAGGGAGTGAGGGAAGGATTGGTATCGGTCTGTGGTTGAAGGGAAGGAAAGCCGGTTGTAAGCGCAGCTGAAAAGGACCTGGTAAGTGGAAGAGGTTGTGGTGCCGGGGTAGGTTGGGAGGCAGAGCGACGTGCAAGCATCGCGGCTTTGGCTGCTTTGATTTTGGGGCAGCCGCGGTAGCTAGCTGTGTGAGGTTCTCCGCAGTTGGCGCAGGTTGGCTGAGCGCCTTCAGGCTTGGTACACTCTGAGTGTGAGTGGTCTTGACCGCATTTTACGCATTTGGGCTGTAGAGAGCAGTGATTTTTAGTGTGACCAATGCCTTGGCAGCGGTAGCATTGGACAGGAATGGCAGGTTTTTTGTAATCTGAGATTTTAACTGATAAGCCGGCAAGGAAATGAACGTTGTGAAAAGCTTGAATATTAATGGAAGGGTCTGCTGTGACATGGCAAACTCTAGTAGGATATGGAGTTACTGAGGTGGTTCCCAGACGACTTTGAGCCACGGAGGGCCTGGTTGAGGTTATTCTGCGGACAGACATGACTGGAAAACCTTGTTGTTTTAGTTCAGCAAGAACCTGTTCTGTGTCTACTGAGGGAAGGATGCCACGGAGAGCAAATTCTCTGCGACGATTCTCAGGCAGCTGGTAAGTTCTAAAGGGAATATTTAAGTTGGTAAGGATTGATTTTACTGACGTGAAATCGTTCACTGAATGACATTTTATTATTGCCGAGGTGGTGTTTGTGGCGTGGGAAATCGGAGGCGTTGAACAGGCTTTCAGAAGTTTGGGATATAATTCAGTCCATTTGGACGTGTCCGCTACGTAGATAGGCGGAATTTTAACTTTTTTTTCTGGAGAAACTGGAATGGAATTTGATTGAGAGTCGTTGGAGGAGGGATTGTTTGAAACGGAAATGGAAGCGGAAACGGCTTCGTCGTCATTTGAGGAAAGAAGTTGATACCTGTTAGTAATTGCTATCGGAATATTTGCCGGAGAGTTCTTTTGTTTTTTCTGAATTTTGCTCCGGGTGACAGCAGGGGAAATGGCATTGGAATTATCCAGGCTATTACAAGGGGCGTTCGTAACCTGCGACTGACTGGTAGGGGTAGCTGAAGTTGATGGTTCTGAATTGGCTGATTTGTTTGGGATGACTGACTTTATTATGGCTTGATTTGCCTTGCGAGATTTAGTTCCGGAGTTGAATTGGGTGGTTGAGTGCGCATGGGTGACTGGGCACGGCGCTGGCGTCTTCGAAGTAGTTTTGGCAGGCGCTGCTACATTGGCGGAGGACTTCTGGATGGCTGCCGTGCCTTTCCCATCTGCGATCTGCTGGAGTTTGGTAATGGTCCCCTTAAGGACCGCGGCGGCCTCAGTCCCATACAAAGCTGACAGTCGTTGGATGTCCGCGATGAGACCAACCGTCCCGTTGACATCCGGCGCCGCCGACTCCGGCAGGGAATCGGCGACGACGGTTTTGGCCGCCATTGCGGCCTTGACGTTGAAGGGAGGGCAGGAGGGGGGCCTAATTCCCTGACGTGGGGACCCGGCCGTTTCCCCCGGGCGGTGCTATGAGCGATACTAGCGGCTCAGAATGCCCGGGGTAGCGGCCGAGAACGACCGGGGATGGTCACCTTGTGCAAGGGGGCGACACCCGGAGGTGAGAACCGCAGTGGCCGAGCTTGAAATTAGGAACAAACTCGGCCAGCCGCGGCCCCCCGGTTGGTCCCTAAAGGTGACGGAAGGGAATTTGAAGAGTCGTCAGTCGCTTGATGATTTTTGCTGACGAAGTCCAAAGTTGGCCCTCTTTAGGTCCTCGGGTCCTGTGTTGGTGGCGCTGCCTTCCCGTACGCTGACGCGGGTCGAATGGCAAGGCCTCCTCGCTTGCCGGGGGTTGGCCGGACGACGCTGAAGGCGTCCTCGACGGCCCGGGCGGCGGTTGACGCGCCTCAAGCGGTGACGCGTGTCCCTCGATGCCGATGAGGTCCCTCGTTGGCGGCGTGCCGCGTCTAAGGCACTAAGCTGTGACCAAGTAAGCAATGGAGAAAACCAAGCAAGCAATGGAGCGACCCAACAGCAATGGAGAAATCATTCAATGAATGTATCTGAAATTTCAGCACTAAGTGGCCGCGCCGTAGGCGCGTTTGGGAACTGTTCCGGTGAGCCTAAGCTCACCCCAACCAGTCAGTTTACAAAAGATTATACTAAATGGCGTAAGTGTTCTGTTGCTAGTGTCGTGTTGTGTTTGCGAGAACGAGAAACTTACAACTAATACATGGATTGATTAAACAAAAAATTATTTACAAGGAATACAGCATTTTGGAGTAACATTAGAATTTAATTGGTTACAGGATGAGATTAACAATTAACGATGAACATTCTATTTTGTGCTTATGGTTTTTTTTTTTCATTCTTTTTTATTAATGTTTTTTTTTTATATATCTCTTTTTTATCTCTTTTATTATTTTTTTATTTTTTTTTTATTTTTTAATATGCATTTTAGTTAAGGTTTTTTTTTTTTTTTGTTACATTATCATTTTTTTTTTAAATGCATATTCGTTTATTATTTTTTAAATGGTTTTTTTTGTTTTATCATTATTCATTTTTTTTTTTAAGTGATAAGCACTTTTTTTCTTCGTGAATGTCAGTTATACAAAAATTACTAAGGCCTAACTTAGAATTAGAAGAAGGAAAAGACATAGAAAAGACTCATAGAAGAGTGACTTGGAGAGGCAGTGTATGTGTCGTTGGGATGCTTGGATCATAGTCCCAGATGTGTTCGAGAAGAGTATTATTGGTGCCCTTTAGCCTGGATTTGAAATTTTGCGTTAACTGTGAGATGAATTCGTTCATTGAGGGGAGGTTGTGTGCTTTCAGTACATCAGACAAGGTTACCAACCGGGAGATTTTAAGGAGATGTCTTATTGATTTGTTTTGGAATATTTCCAGTTTCTGACGGATCGTCCTGTTCTTAGCAAAGATTTCACAAGCATAAAGCACCACCGGTCGGACTATAGATTTATAGATACGGATCTGAGCGCTGTGGGAGAGAGCATTGGAGGGAGTGGAGAGACAAGAAATGGCTTGTCGGACGGCAATTGCTTTACCGGTGCAATATTTAAGGTGGGGAACGTAACTTAGTCTGCTGTCCAAGAGAATGCCGAGGAATTTGTGCGTGTTAGCTCTAGGTATTGCCTGATTGTTGAAGTGTGGAGATGTGGTTGTGTTAAATTTTTGTCGGAAAGAGAAATGGACGTGGGTGCTTTTGGTGGCGTTGATCTGAATTTTCCAATCAAGCGTCCATTTATGAAGGCGTTTCAGATGGATATTAATTTTGTGAACATTGACGTCGCCCTTACGGGAAGTGGCCGCGATAGCGGTGTCATCAGCATACATATGAATGGAAGTTTTCGGAGTTGATGGCATGTCGTTGACAAACAGAGTGAAGAGGAGAGGACTCAGCAATGAGCCCTGCGGAACGCCTGCTTCCATGGGCCTTAGTGAGGACAAAGTTTGCCCTTCGGCGACTCGGAATTGTCTGTTGTTGAGGTATGAGCTTAAGAAGAGGATGTCGGAGGGAGGGAAATTGAGGAGATGCAGTTTGTAGATTAGGCCTTTGTGCCATACACGGTCGAAGGCTCGTGCTACATCAAGGAAGACAGCGTCGGTAGAATATTTTCTGTTAAAGGAATGGCTGATTTTCTCCACCAGGCGGAGAATTTGATGGATGGCGGACATTTTCCTCCGGAATCCAAGCTGTTCCGGGCGAATAATATTATTGGAAGTAGAGAAAGATTCAAGGCGGGAAAGAATGATTGATTCAAAGACTTTGGAGAGGTTGGACAGAAGTGAAATGGGGCGGGAGTTTCCTGGGATTTTCGGGTCTTTGCCTGGTTTGGGAATGAGGATGATTTTAGCTTGCTTCCATTTGCTGGGAAAATAGGGAAGGGAATAAGCTGAATTGAAGAGGTCGGAGAGAAGAGAGTTGAATTTAGGTATTCTGCTGGCAAATTTGAGTTGAAAGTTAGAAATTTGGTCAAGACCGGGGGCTTTTTTAGAAGGAAGAGCTGAGAGAATTTTGCAAACGGAAGATTGAGAACAGATGGGGAAGTAAGTGGGAGGAGCAGGAAGGTTGTTGAAGAATCTATTAATTTCTCTTTCTTTGGGGGAAGAGGAGGTGTCAAAGGCCATGACTTTTTGTAGGTGGTCAGCTTGGATTTCTACTTTTCTGGTAGGATCAAAAATAAGACCGGAGTCTGTGGACAATGGAGGATGAGAAATTTTTTGTTTGTTTTTTAGCGCTCTAATAGTCCGCCAGATGGGGCAGGTGTTGGGGTCGTGAATATTCTCTGGATTGTTTTCGAACGTTAGTCTACCGACATGTTCTTCCCATTGATGTTGGCTAATTTTTTGTATTTCTTTTTTGACAGAATTTGCCAGTTTGTTGTAGTTAGATTTGTCCGCCTTGTCATGAGAGTTTTGCCAGATTCGGCGGGCGGTATTGCGTTGTTTGATTAGTGAAACAAGAAAAGCAGGGAATCTGCGAGCATATTTAATTCTGGACGGGAAGGATTTCGTGGCTCTCTCCTTAGCTGAGATGAGAGCCGTGGTGATTGCATCGGATTGGGTTTCTATGGAATCAGGAGAAGGTATGTTAATGAAAGGGATATTATCTATTGATTTTTCCAGAATTGATGTGAATTTTTCCCAGTCGGTAACAGCAATAGTGCGTGGAGGACAGCGGTTTGCGGAGAGAGGAATGGAAAAGTGAAGAGGAAGGTGGTCGGAGGTAAAAGAGTAGATTACAGAAGGAGTGAAGTAGAAGGGAAGATTGAATGATAATCCGAAATCAATAACGTCACATGAACGTGGTGCGTAGTGAGTAGGTTGAAGAGGAGCTAGGATAGAGAAGTTTTTGTTCCGGATGAAGGAGTAAAGTAGTTTTCCGTCAGGGTTTGCACTATTGCTGTTCCAACTGGGATGTTTGCAGTTCCAGTCGCCGAAGAACAGGCCATTAGGGTAAATGTTGAACAGGCGCTCCAGAGAGTCAATGCTGAACCTTTGGGAGAGAAGGTGGTATACAGAGAAGATGTTTATAGGACCGGCGTTGGTGTGTATGGCAATACCTAGAGCTTCGAAAGTGTCTGGGTGCGGGGAGTTTAAGAGGGAATGGGAGAGGTTTTTGCGGACCAATACTGCTACTCCTCCTCCCCTTGTGATGCGGTCCAGTCTGTAAACGTGAAAGTGTTCATTGTTTAAGGATTGTTGTGGTGAAAGATGTGTTTCCTGTAATAAAATGATGTCTATGTTGTTGTCTATGCTATATTGGAAGAGTTCTTGTTTTTTAGCCAATATACCATTGCAATTCCAAGAGATTACGTTAAGCGTAGATCTATTGGTGTATGAGTTCATGGTTCGGTTTGGAGGAGCAACAGTTGGTTAAGGAGAAAGGTTTTCTTTTCGTTGACGGAGGTGAGAGCGGAGAGGTTGGAGGATATGCCGGAGAACCAGGACAAGAGATTCTGATTTTCGGCGGAAGAGGGAGTGAGGGAAGGATTGGTATCGGTCTGTGGTTGAAGGGAAGGAAAGCCGGTTGTAAGCGCAGCTGAAAAGGACCTGGTAAGTGGAAGAGGTTGTGGTGCCGGGGTAGGTTGGGAGGCAGAGCGACGTGCAAGCATCGCGGCTTTGGCTGCTTTGATTTTGGGGCAGCCGCGGTAGCTAGCTGTGTGAGGTTCTCCGCAGTTGGCGCAGGTTGGCTGAGCGCCTTCAGGCTTGGTGCACTCTGAGTGTGAGTGGTCTTGACCGCATTTTACGCATTTGGGCTGTAGAGAGCAGTGATTTTTAGTGTGACCGATGCCTTGGCAGCGGTAGCATTGGACAGGAATGGCAGGTTTTTTGTAATCTGAGATTTTAACTGATAAGCCGGCAAGGAAATGAACGTTGTGAAAAGCTTGAATATTAATGGAAGGGTCTGCTGTGACATGGCAAACTCTAGTAGGATATGGAGTTACTGAGGTGGTTCCCAGACGACTTTGAGCCACGGAGGGCCTGGTTGAGGTTATTCTGCGGACAGACATGACTGGAAAACCTTGTTGTTTTAGTTCAGCAAGAACCTGTTCTGTGTCTACTGAGGGAAGGATGCCACGGAGAGCAAATTCTCTGCGACGATTCTCAGGCAGCTGGTAAGTTCTAAAGGGAATATTTAAGTTGGTAAGGATTGATTTTACTGACGTGAAATCGTTCACTGAATGACATTTTATTATTGCCGAGGTGGTGTTTGTGGCGTGGGAAATCGGAGGCGTTGAACAGGCTTTCAGAAGTTTGGGATATAATTCAGTCCATTTGGACGTGTCCGCTACGTAGATAGGCGGAATTTTAACTTTTTTTTCTGGAGAAACTGGAATGGAATTTGATTGAGAGTCGTTGGAGGAGGGATTGTTTGAAACGGAAATGGAAGCGGAAACGGCTTCGTCGTCATTTGAGGAAAGAAGTTGATACCTGTTAGTAATTGCTATCGGAATATTTGCCGGAGAGTTCTTTTGTTTTTTCTGAATTTTGCTCCGGGTGACAGCAGGGGAAATGGCATTGGAATTATCCAGGCTATTACAAGGGGCGTTCGTAACCTGCGACTGACTGGTAGGGGTAGCTGAAGTTGATGGTTCTGAATTGGCTGATTTGTTTGGGATGACTGACTTTATTATGGCTTGATTTGCCTTGCGAGATTTAGTTCCGGAATTGAATTGGGTGGTTGAGTGCGCATGGGTGACTGGGCACGGCGCTGGCGTCTTCGAAGTAGTTTTGGCAGGCGCTGCTACATTGGCGGAGGACTTCTGGATGGCTGCCGTGCCTTTCCCATCTGCGATCTGCTGGAGTTTGGTAATGGTCCCCTTAAGGACCGCGGCGGCCTCAGTCCCATACAAAGCTGACAGTCGTTGGATGTCCGCGATGAGACCAACCGTCCCGTTGACATCCGGCGCCGCCGACTCCGGCAGGGAATCGGCGACGACGGTTTTGGCCGCCATTGCGGCCTTGACGTTGAAGGGAGGGCAGGAGGGGGGCCTAATTCCCTGACGTGGGGACCCGGCCGTTTCCCCCGGGCGGTGCTATGAGCGATACTAGCGGCTCAGAATGCCCGGGGTAGCGGCCGAGAACGACCGGGGATGGTCACCTTGTGCAAGGGGGCGACACCCGGAGGTGAGAACCGCAGTGGCCGAGCTTGAAATTAGGAACAAACTCGGCCAGCCGCGGCCCCCCGGTTGGTCCCTAAAGGTGACGGAAGGGAATTTGAAGAGTCGTCAGTCGCTTGATGATTTTTGCTGACGAAGTCCAAAGTTGGCCCTCTTTAGGTCCTCGGGTCCTGTGTTGGTGGCGCTGCCTTCCCGTACGCTGACGCGGGTCGAATGGCAAGGCCTCCTCGCTTGCCGGGGGTTGGCCGGACGACGCTGAAGGCGTCCTCGACGGCCCGGGCGGCGGTTGACGCGCCTCAAGCGGTGACGCGTGTCCCTCGGTGCCGATGAGGTCCCTCGTTGGCGGCGTGCCGCGTCTAAGGCACTAAGCTGTGACCAAGTAAGCAATGGAGAAAACCAAGCAAGCAATGGAGCGACCCAACAGCAATGGAGAAATCATTCAGATATGTATGTATCTGAAAAATCCTGGGTCAGTTTATAACCCGTAGAGGCAGGACCAGCCGATTCGCGATTGGTCGATTAGGCTGAGGCGCCGGCCAGCGGCAGCCCAGAATATGTATAAACCACACGGGGAGCTGTCCGCTGTCAACGATTCGTCGTGAGGTCTGCACCGTAGCGCCGAAAACAACTTGATTCATCATGTCCGGACGAGGAAAGGGAGGCAAAGTCAAGGGGAAGTCCAAGTCCCGTTCCAGCAGGGCCGGACTTCAGTTCCCCGTGGGACGTATTCACCGTCTTCTCCGCAAGGGCAACTACGCCGAGCGTGTCGGTGCCGGTGCCCCCGTGTACCTGGCCGCCGTCATGGAGTACCTCGCCGCAGAAGTTTTGGAGTTGGCCGGTAACGCCGCCCGTGACAACAAGAAGACTAGGATCATCCCTCGTCACCTCCAACTGGCCATCCGTAACGACGAGGAGTTGAACAAGCTCCTCTCAGGCGTCACCATCGCCCAGGGTGGTGTCTTGCCCAACATCCAGGCCGTGCTTCTGCCCAAGAAGACCGAGAAGAAGGCTTAAGCGATCTCTTTCTTGGAAGAGAATAAAAAATGGTCCTTTTTAGGACCGCAAACCATCAAGGTCTGTCAGTCTTACGACTATGTCAAAAATTTGTATACTTCCCAAAATACGCACGAAAAATAGTCTAGAAATTACTTTCCATTTGTCATGTAGGTGAATCGAGTTGTCAAGTAGTAATGCTTGTAGATAATTATAATACATTTAATAATATTGACGGGTGAAGTGTAATGAAGGGAAGAAATTGTTGATCTAGTATAGCTTCGCTGTGAAAAAGTAAAACAGTGGAAATGATATGCAATGCAACGAAAACGTAGCGCTACTATGTAGAAATTTGAAAACATTGTGGCAGCTGTCCGTTTCTTAATTAATGATGCATAACAATGTGTCAAGGAACACATTTGAATGGATATCCAAAGTAGCAAAAAAGTCGCGATACTATGTAGCAAATTTAAAATATGTTGGCAGCAGTGCGTTTCTAAGTAACTGATAGGCGATGTCTAACAATATGTCACAATCACCGCATTCGGCCGAAGAATTGTTACAAAAGCGATGAAGGCATTTGGTCGTTGCTAAGTAACGCAACACACTATCAATAGACGACAATGGCAACGGCTTTTGCCGCTTGAAACTGCAACAATTAGTACTGGAAATGGAACACTGAGCGACCATTATTGTTGAAGTCGCTTAACTTGGATGGATAAAAAAAACACATTGATCGTCCCTCAGCAGTTTACTAAATGAACTTTCAGTATGGATGAACGTATTAGGTTTAATAGCATAATAACTTACTTAATTTTGTGATTAGTGACAAAATAAGTTGTATTCCATTGATGTTCTTTTATTTACACTCCATCATTACCTGATATTTCATTTGTTATCGTTGACATCACATTTCTGTGATTGCGACGTGTTTAAGCAATGGCAAATAATATCCTGCATGTTCTATGGTCCTGAAAAGGACCTTTGTTATTCGATGATGCAGCTGCCAGATGTAATGGGCTGCTGCCACGATGGAAATCTAACCACCGAATCCGTACAGGGTGCGTCCCTGGCGCTTGAGGGCGTACACGACGTCCATGGCGGTAACGGTCTTCCTCTTGGCGTGTTCGGTGTAGGTGACGGCGTCACGGATCACGTTCTCCAGGAACACCTTGAGGACACCGCGGGTCTCCTCGTAGATGAGTCCGGAGATACGCTTGACTCCTCCACGGCGGGCCAAACGGCGAATGGCTGGCTTGGTGATGCCCTGGATGTTGTCGCGAAGAACCTTGCGATGACGCTTGGCGCCTCCTTTCCCCAAGCCTTTTCCTCCCTTGCCACGTCCAGTCATGTTGCTGCTGTCTCGGTGAGAGAATCGTGGTTGCGCCACGTTCTGCTTTCTTTTTATAACGTCTTTCGACGGTCTCGCACTCTCAGCCAATCACATTTCGGCACATGTAAGAGTCTACACACTCATGCCAATATATTGGGTCGAGAAATCGCCCAGGTTAGTCGGGATCGTCCAGAAGAAGAAGCCCGCCAACCCCGCTCCTGCCGCCGCCACCACGCCGACCACCAACGCCGCCACCAGCTCCATCGCCGGCCCTTCGGGGGCCAATGCAGATCCTACCCCTCAATCCTCCCGAGCCTCATCCCGTGCCTCCTCCCGTGAAGGATCTATTTCCGAAGCGGGCTCCTTCTCAACCCTTTCCTTCGACCAATCCCCTACCCCTACCCGTCAACCCCACCTTTCCCCCTCTAGGTCAACGGCAGCGCCGAAGAGCTACGCCAAGGACACTTCGGTGTTCCTTGGCAATCTTCCGGCAAACGTGACGCAAAAATCTCTGTTTCAGGCGCTAATGTTTGCTTTTCCCCCCCTTAGGACCGTCGCAGATGTGTCTGTCTTCTCGGCAGATAGGAAAGCCAGGCTCCGCATCCCAGCGTCGTTTGGTTATCTGTTTGAGAAGGCAGACGAAAAGATGAAGCTTGACCACCGACTTGGCGGGCCGTGCACTGCAGTAGTGCGGCGCCCGGCCGCCAAGCCGGCGGCCACTAATAAAAAACTTTCTGCTTCCTTTTCAGTTGTGGTGAAAGGAGTGGACCGCGGCACCACGGAGGCTGAACTCCAAGAGGGACTGGGCCTAATGTCATCCGACAAGGCGAAGGTGACGAGGATCATCGCCAGGAGAGACGGCCAGCCAACAACGCTGATGAGGGTCGTCACCCGTGATGCCGACCTGGCCCAGCAGCTACTCCAAGAGGGACTCCAACTATACGGGAAAAGACATAGTGTCGAACCCTCCCATCCTCCACGCTGCCAGCCCGCCCAATGCCGCAGGTGTTTGGGTTTCGACCACCCGACACAAGGCTGCAGGCGAGATCTTCGCTGCGCAAGATGCGGGGCGTCCCACCGCTCCGCAGCTTGCGCGGCGGAGAACCTCAAATGCGCCAACTGCGGAGGAGGGCATCACGCCGGGGACTCGAGGTGCCCTGTGCGCCCGGCGGAACCAACTGGGCTGGCCAATACTGCCCAACTAATACCTTGCCCTGTTCTTCCCTCCCCAGGTGAAGCGGCCGAATCCCTGGTGACGAAGGACGATCTGCTACGGCTCCTCAGCATCCTGTTGGCCAACCTACACCCTAAGGAGAGGACCACAGTGGCAGAGATTCTAGACAGCGCGGCTCGCGACGTTCTGGGATACTCCGTCAAGGCAGTGTATTCCTGGAACCAGCAGCTGGCGGCCATCGGAAGGACAGACGGATGAGCTTAAAAACTTTATTTTCTAATTCCTTCGAAATAACTGTCTCTTTCAATTGGCCCCTCAGGCAACGACAAGATAACTGCATTTAAAGTTAAATTTCCTGCAAGTAAATTCTCAATCCTTAGCAAAGTCAATCTTAACTGATTTTAACCTAAAAATGATATTTCATTCCAAATTAAATTAAATTTTAAATTAAATTACTACCAGTGCAACGTTAGCAGCTAATCTTAACTTAGATTCACTAAATTAACAATTTCTAATTGAAGAATGAAAATTCACACAAATATCAAACTTGAACATTTAATTAATAATAATATCAGTTACCTAAATTTGGACATTTAATTTAATTGCATGTTATGATTTTTCAAGAATATCCGTACTATTGCCTTTCGCATGCTGAAATTTGTCACTCAGGCTTTTCGACTGCAACATTGTATGCTTTTACCTTCATCTGCATTAATAATTAATTAACTTCATCAATATCTATAATTAAACTCTGAGCGTATCCTTCCTTTCTGCCCATAGGGCATACTGAAACTTGTCTTTCTTCAATGTCTTCTTCTAGAAACACAAGTCCATCCGTCTAATGTAAATATCTCGCCGAAATTTTTTTTTCGTATCTTGACGATAGGCGAATGTATATATCAAATGTAAATACTAAATAAAATGACGAGGACAATGCAACTTCTGCTCTGCTAAAATGTACAAATATGTAAATAAATATTTAATATCCTAGTGACAATATTGTTGGTTGTAAATAGTATAAAACTTGTGCTATTATTAAGGATGTAATATATTGTATATTAATTCAAACTCTAACATTGCAGCACTACAGCCATCACTACAGCCTTTACTCCAATACCGGACGCACCAGCAAACCAAGGACACCAGGATAACGACGAACAACACCACCGCGAGAACATCAACATTACCAGCAAACACCAATATTACACGGCGGTCTACGTGGGGTTTTGCCGGTTTCCCTCACGTCTCGGACAAATGTCGGACCAATAGCCATCCCGGAAGAAAAGAGTTCCAGATTTTCTGATTTTTTTTGCCATATCTGCTACATGCTCACAAACAATGTATAAATAATAACAATTGTGACATGCCCTGAAGAGGAAAATTTCCTATAACGGGGACCTACTGTATATATTATAATACTCTACCTCACTATGTAAATATCCATGTAAAACTTGCAGTATGGAAATAAACCTTTTGAATTGAATTGAAAATTGCCCAGGTTAGTTACAGTTAGTTAGTTAGTTGGAGTTGAGTTCAGTTGAGTTCAGTTCAGTTGAGTTGAGTTAGTTCAGTTGATCTTCTGTGCGCTCCGCGGCAATTGATGTTCTTCCGGAAATTGAATGAAAATGAATGGAATGAATTAAAAAAGAAGAAACAGCATTACCATCTCCTATCAACCCATAGAGAACCCTTTTTTTTCCTTTTTTTTTTTTTTTCCAACCTTCACCTTCACCCGAAGCCTTCACCTTCACCCGAAGACTCCTTCACTCTTCACCTGAAGACCTTATCCTGCCTGCAATCCAGCTGATCATCAAATCATCCTAACTACCGTCCCGGTAGCTCTCTTTATTTTTTATTATTTTTTATACAATAATCTAACGTGAATAACATTACTTGCACTCCCAAACAATTACACGTCCCTCAACGGCGACGTGACAGAGCCCCGGGGGGAGGCGAGCAATACTGGACGCTCGTTCCCTCCCTTCGGGTGGTGTCTGTTTGCGTCTTTCCCTGGGAAGTCTCGCCCAATACCTCAGGCACGGGTAGCGCAAGCACGCCCATTGCACGCCTGGGGGACTTGGGTGGGTCCCCTCGCTAGGTTCCCATGCCCTCCCGATCCCCCGCACCACACCCAGACATGCACTCACGGAAGCAGAGGCAACCAATTAAAAATCCCTCCCCAACGGTCAACATGAAGACTCCAGCGACGCCGCTAGAAGTTCCATCGGCCCTCTTCAGGGCCGTCCCACCACCGACCTCCGCCAGAAGCACTCAAGAATCTCCAGCGCCTTCCACCAGCAGCCAAAGTCCGGTTCCGGCCCCCTTAAGGACCTCATCATCATCAAATGCACCTTCTCCAGCTCCAGCCGCCGTCAATTCGAGTCAACATGACTCCATTCCTTCCCTGATGTCCGTCAACACTGCTCCTACTCCATCAACCGCCAATCAGCCTGCTCAGCCCGTTCCTGTGGCCCAAAGCTCTGCTTCCGTGTGCTCACACGCCGCCACTACCGCCTCTTACGTTGCGCCCATGCACGATAGGGAATTTGAAGTCGTACAGAATAAACGCCGTCGCCATATGGCCAATGGTAGTCTTTCCTCCCCACCTCCGATCAAAATTAGCAATCGATTCACTCTAATTTCCACTCCAGCTTCTGCCCCCGTAGCCAATCAGCCTTCTCAAACTCCCGAGGACATGGAAACTTCCGCGCCCTCCCCCCGAGTTCGTCTTCCGCCCTTCAGGCTCGCCAGCACCGAAAACTGGCCAACTTTGTATAGCCGCATAAAAAATGCCTGCACCTTCCCCCCGGCCGCCCATTCAACAGGACCTAATTCAGCCATTATTAAGTGTTCCACCCCTGACGACTTCCGTGCAACTGACCGAATCCTGAAGGAATTAAACATTCCTTACGTTACCTACGCTATATCTGACGAAAAACGAAAGGAATATGCCATCACCGGCATACTCCAATCAGTCCCGACAGAAGACGTTATGACTGAACTGGAACACTTAGGCTTCCCTGTCGTTCACGTCGAACGAATATTTTCTACTCGACCCAGTAACTACGAGCGACAGCTCGGACATAATGCCGTACCAAAATACCCGACCAGAACCTGCCGGGTCTCATTGGCCCCTCATGCCGACCTTCAAAAATTTACTTCCCTTCACCTAATTGCCGGACTAAGCGTCCGTATTTTTCCCTTCCGTAAACCCCTTCAACCCGTTCAATGCCATAGGTGCCAACGCCTTGGGCACACAAAAAATCACTGCCAACTCCCTCCAAACTGTGTCAGATGCGGTGCTGACCACATAACCGGACAGTGTACAAAGCCCCAAGGAGCCGATCCCACTTGTTACCTCTGCCAAGGCGGCCACACCGCTAGCTACCGTGGCTGCCCCATCCATAAAGACGCCAGGAAAGCACTAATTGCTGCAAAATTCCCCTCTAGACCCGATTTTCCTACCCAACGTTCAAACTTAATTCATAATTCCCGCAGCTTTGCCTCCACAGTCGCTAATTCACCTCAGCCAATCACAAGCCCCGAAGACCCAAGTCACTCCGAAATGGTACGATACCCCGAATACCCTCAAAATTCTCATTTTCCGCCGGTTATGTACCAAAATCCCAACCAACTACCGATGCCCGACAATGCCACCGCCCCGTCAGCCGACCCCGACACCGCGGAACTGCTCCGTTGGTGCCGGGGAATATTCTCACAGCTCCGCCACTGCAATTCCGTGCAGGAAAAGAAAATTTTCATTCTTGAGCAGCTACTTACCCTCACCGCTACACCATGAACAATACGACACACTGCATACCTACACTCAAGTTACTCTCGTGGAACTGTCAAGGCATCACGAACAAGAAAAACGAACTCCTGCAATATGCATTTGATAACATGATACACGTAATTTTATTGCAGGAAACACACTTGAAACCACATAATACACTATCTAACGCCCATTATAACATACACCGCCTTGACAGGGACACGCGGGGAGGGGGGGTAGCTGTCTTAGTTCATAAATCGCTTAATTATTCCATTCTCAACGTCCCCGTCCTAAATTCCCTTGAGGCCCTTGGAATCGCACTTGACACCCAACACGGTAAACTTAACATCTTTTCAATATATCAACCTGCCACCAAAAAGCTCAGCAGCGACGACCTTGAG
Source organism: Ischnura elegans (assembly GCF_921293095.1). Lineage (NCBI taxonomy): Eukaryota > Metazoa > Arthropoda > Insecta > Odonata > Coenagrionidae > Ischnura > Ischnura elegans. The sequence continues at coordinate 83,668 of NW_025791688.1, forward strand.
GAACTTTTTTCCATGTATTCGAGCGGTCTTTTCATAGGCGACTGGAATTCAAAATCCCCTTCATTTAATTCGTACGCTACGAATAAAAACGGCAAAACTCTGCTTAAATTCATTACCGGCAAACCATTCTCCGTTCTTGCTCCAACTTCACCTACTCATTATTGCTCTTCCCACAGATATTCTGCCGATATTCTTGATTTTGCCGTTTGCAATAACCTTCCCATTACTTCAACTCCTGATGTAATTCATTCATTCACTTCCGACCACTTTCCAATTCTTTTTCACATTCCCATTCAGCCGCGTAAAATAATTCCTCCTGCAAAAATTTTCACTAATTGGTCTCGTTTCGTTAATTCCCTTACCATCAATCTCGATTCTATTCCTCTCCTTGATTCCCCCTCCACGCACGATCTTGATCAGAGAGCTTCACTCATCAGCTCCACTTTAACCCGGGTTAAAGATTCCGTCACGCGATCCATTCCCGTCTCCGCGAGCGCGCCCAGTCACTTCGATCAATCTATCGTAGAACTGATTAAGCGTCGTAATGCCGCGCGTAGGCGATGGCAGCGCTCCAGAGATCCGTATGACAAGCTGCGCTATCAACATCTCTGCGCAGGCGTCAGTAGGGAAATCTCAAAACATTCTTCCGAGCGTTGGAACACACATGTATCTACACTCTCATTCGAAGACAACACCCTTTGGAAAACATCAAAGTCCCTCAGACGCACAGTTAAAGTAATTTCTCCCCCAATTAAACATGATAACAAATACATTTACGACCCGCAACACAAAACCGAAATCCAGGCGGACCATTTGCAACAAACCATGGCACTAGATCCTTCTCATTCTCCCCTTGATAGACAAATTGCCTTGGTTCTAAGTACTTTTTCTCTCCCAAAGCCAAATTTTGATATTACCTCTTCTTTTGAAATCGAATCTATTATCAATAAATTCCCCAAACACAAAGCCCCCGGTTTAGATGGCATCACCAATCTTTTATTGAAAAACAGTTGTAAAGTTCCCCGCTTCAGTCTTCTCCTTGCTGATCTATTTAATAATTGCTTCAAATCCTCCCATTTTCCGGCTGCCTGGAAAGTAGGCAAAGTAATTCTTATTCCAAAACCCGGAAAAAATCCCACCATCCCAGGAAATTCACGACCAATCACATTACTTTCCAACATTTCCAAAATTTTTGAAAGCATCATACTATCGAAATTAGAATTACACGTTCAACAAAATAACACATTCCGCCCTGAGCAATTTGGTTTCAGGAAACGCCACTCTTGCACTCACCAAATCCTTCGCCTCGTTGAACAAGTTACACGCGGATTTAACCTTCGACGCCCTACAGATGCGGTTTTTCTGGACGTTGCCAGAGCCTTTGATCGCGTTTGGCATGACGCGCTCATCTACAAAATGTATCTTAATCAGTTCCCGATGTCTCTGATCGCGCTCGTCAGAAGTTACCTCCGAGGCCGCTCGTTTAAAATCTCCGACTTCAATATCTTGTCGTCGGAAAGACCAGCGCAAGCTGGTGTTCCTCAGGGCTCGCTGTTGAGTCCGTTATTATTCAACATTTTCGTAAACGACATTCCCACAGACGATGACACTACACTCCACATGTATGCAGACGACACAGCCATTTCAGCACAATCCAAATACACCGACACTAACATCAGAAAACTCAACAGACATCTTAGCAAAATTCATAAATGGACCGAAAAATGGAAAATTCAGATAAACGCCTCCAAAAGCAGTCATTTACACTTCGAGAGAACCCGAAAACACGAACCTAGAAATTCAGTACTCATCCAAAACACACGCGTTCCAAGGGTCGACAACCACCGCTTTCTTGGCGTCATCCTCGATCAACGTCTCTCCTACAAATCCCATTCCACTGCAGCAATAGCCAAAGCCCGGCAGGCACAATACGCATTAAACGGACTTTTATGTAAAAAATCGCCACTGACTAAAGACAATAAAATACGGCTGTACAAAGGAATAATTCGTCCCATCCTGCTCTTCGGCGCAGAGATTTTTGCAAATTCCCTCCCAATTCAAAATAAATTAAATACATTTCAGAATAAGTCCCTCCGTTTCATCTTGCATTTTCCGCAGAGAACCAAAATTTCCCATGTCCTCAGAGCTCACAACCTAACCACCGTTCAGGAATTTATCAGTCAACAAGCAAATCGCATGGGCGCTCGTCTTACAGCTACACAAAATCCGCTTTTAATTAATATCTGGAATTACAACGAAAATCTGCCTACTACACATACACTGCCTAAGCATATCACTCGTCTATGAGTCTTTCGTATGTCTTTTCTCCTTACGTTGCGTTCTTTTTTAATAAAATTCACATAAAATCGTTATAAAAAAAATTATAAGATACGTTAAAAAACTTAATAGAAAATCTAAAAAATACTTCGAAAAATCCTCAAAAAAAAAATATAAAATATTCAAAAATGAAAAGGACTCTAATCTAAAACCAAAAAAATAATAAAAAATATACCATTTAGGTACCGAAAATACAAAAATATTGTTGCGAAAGCTATGTTCATTTTTTTTCTTTCTTTTCTCATCAACTTTGTTTTTAATTATTTTTAGTTTTAGTTCTCCAGTTCTATCAACAGTTACTTTAGATTATAAGTTTCCTCTTCTCACAAACATTACACTACACAAGTCACGCAAACCTCCGTCATTTTTATTTTAATTATTTTTTGACAACATTGGTAGTGGTGGCAAATAGCTACCGGGACAATTTTTCTTGCGCCTTCGGCGCGTCAGAACGTCTGCTCGGCTCGGCCCAGGTTAGTTACTTTCCCGACAGGAAAATGGCACGTACCAAGCAGACAGCCCGTAAGTCGACCGGAGGCAAAGCCCCCAGGAAGCAGCTGGCCACCAAGGCCGCTCGCAAGAGCGCGCCGGCCACCGGTGGAGTGAAGAAGCCCCACAGGTATCGCCCAGGTACCGTGGCCCTCCGAGAGATCAGGAGATACCAGAAGAGCACCGAGCTTCTGATCCGCAAGCTGCCCTTCCAGCGCCTGGTCCGTGAGATCGCCCAGGACTTCAAGACCGACCTCCGCTTCCAGAGCTCCGCCGTCATGGCTTTGCAGGAGGCGTCCGAGGCCTACCTCGTGGGTCTTTTCGAGGACACCAACCTGTGCGCCATCCACGCCAAGCGCGTTACCATCATGCCAAAGGACATCCAGCTGGCACGCCGTATCCGCGGAGAGCGCGCTTAGATCGTCGTCGCTGTCGACTTCTTGTCGGCACAAAAACAAAAGTCCTTTTCAGGACTAGACGTCATACAGACGATTGTTTCCCATTGCTTACATCGACGAGAATGAAATAATATTTCATAAAGAAAATCTGAAAGAGAATGAAAAAATAATAAAGTTGTAATTAATGATAATTATAATTAACTAATGAAAAATAGTTGAAATGAATACTGGAAGATATGAATAAAACTTATGAAAAGATGTTTTTTTGCAGATGGAGTGCTTGGCATCCTGGTAGTTTCCTGACGGAAAATGCTATCTTTACAGAATGGCAATTTAAATTTCATAAGTAACGGAAATTACGAAGATCTATCAGAATAACAAAGTCAGGAGTACACTCAATCCTTTATCGAGTTACGACAATGTAGGCATCTCTCGAACTCAAAAAACGTCGTTAGGAGATGTTGCCATGCGCGACGATTGTTTTCAGCCAGCAGTATTGTCACGGAAAATACTAATGCAACAATGACATTCGCCAAGATTTCATTGTTTTCAACAATCGACCGTCTTGGTTGCAAATATGTGATACGCAAATACTTCATTCTTTTGAGCAATCAGGCTTTCTGCTGCAGCAGACGTCTCTTTCGAAACTTAGTTTCATAGGTAAATTTTTACTGCCAAAAAATTATCTGACAACCTTCAATGGAAGGTGCATTAATTTGACGTAAAATTAGCGGATTTGTAGAAGGAATATTGTCCATCTACTCATTTCCTTCAATGGGTAAGGTTTGAAACTTTACTGGGTAAGGTGAAGGAGTTTGGAATTTTGTTTTAAGCATGGAAAATAGTCATCTGTATGACTTGATGGCCCTTAAGAGGGCCTAAATTGAACTTCGCGTACATCGAAGTTCGGTGAACCTGCGAGGTTCGGTCGCTCACTTCTTCTTGGGGGCGGCGGCGGCCTTCTTTGCTGCCGCGGGCTTGGGCTTGGTGGGCGTCTTCTTGGGCTTGGGCGCCTTGGGCTTGGTGGGCGCCTTCTTCGCCTTCGATGGGGACTTTGCTGCCTTCGCCGCTGGCTTGGCTGCTGCGGGCTTCTTCTTGGGCTTGTCTGCTTTCTTTGCCTTCTTCGCGGGAGGCGCGGACTTGGAGCGCTCCTTGGGCGCGGACCGCTTGGTGGCAGCCTTCTCCTTCTTCGCGGGCTTGGGCTTCTTGGCCGCGGCGGTCTTCTTGGCTGCGGTCTTCTTCGCCTTGGCTGCAGCGGGTGCAGCCTTGTCCTTCAGCGTGGTGGAGCTCAGCTTGAAGGACCCCGACGCTCCCTTGCCCTTGGTCTGTACGAGTGTGCCGGAGGTGACGGCGGACTTGAGGTACTTCTTGATGAAGGGGGAGAGCTTCTCGGCGTCGACCTTGTAGGAGGCGGCGATGTACTTCTTGATGGCCTGGAGGGAGGAGCCGCCGCGTTCCTTGAGGCTCTTGACGGCGTTGTTGACCATCTCGGAGGTCGGTGGATGCGAGGGCTTTGCGCGGGCCTTCTTGGAGGCGGCGCCCTTGCTGGCCTTCTTGGATGCTGCGGATGCGGCGGGCAGGGGCTTGACGGCTGCGGTGCCGGACGGCTGGGCCGCCGGGGGCGCTGCTGCGGCTGCTGCGGTAGCGTCTGCCATGGTCTCGGACGAGAGGTATGAAAATTTCAAAATTTCGCGTTTCCCACCTTCGAGATATCGTACCATTTCGGAGCGCGTTCGCCGCTGTCGAACTTGTCGTCGGCGTTCTCCTTCGAATCTTTGTACTCGACTTCGTCTCGCACTTTATCGTTTCGGACGGCGCCGGCGGCTCCGACGTCGGCGTCCGATCTCGACGCGCGAGGCGACAGTCCCGGCCGCGCGCGGGCGGCCCGCCGTCGGCGACCGGAACGTCGCGGGCGCCGCGGCGCCCGAGCGAAATACGGCATGTCACCGGCGCGCCTTCCGACCCGATAATTAAAGTGTCGCCGTGGCGTCGCGGGTTCGCGTGGTCGATCGGCGACCTGCCTCGCCGTTTCTCTGAACCTTCCTGCGTGTGCCGGCACGCCGGCGCCGGTCTGGACGGCGCCCCGCGGACGGAGAACGATGGTCGGAAGATGTGCCTGTCGGACGGATCGGCGTCGTGTCGCGACGACTCGATCCGCGGTTGTGCATTCGTCTGTTGCACTTTTCGATCCGAGTTTGCGGCGATTTCGATCGACGATCGAGACGCCACTTCGGCGTCGCCGAAACGCGACTGTTTCCCTCGATCTCGCCTTTTCGCGACGCCGAAATCACTCTTTCCGCGTGCGACTGCGATCGTTCGCGCTGCCGCGAACCCGCGATCCCCGGGAGAAGCGGACGAATGTCCATAATTTTTGTTCTCGTGCCGTTATTCCGCAAACGGCGGCACTCGATTATCGTTTCCCCTTTCCGGCGGGGGCTGAATGTCGCGAGAGTATTCCGATTGCGCCGCGAGTCGTGATATTCGAAGGAAATGGAATGACTCCGTTTGACGCTCCTACGGTTTTCGGTTCGCCCCGTTCGTTTCACTCCGTGCGCTTTCTGTGCCTATTCTGGGGGGGAATGTGGTGAATTTGATTCCTGGGCAGGGATTGCGAAAGGTTGGTGAAAAAAAAATTACGCCTCGACGGGAGGGATTGTCGAGTGAGGCTGGCTTTTCCATACTCGAGTCGCAGGATATTTCTGGTCTAGCGTGCGATTCTGGAAATTGATGACTGCGATTTTCTGTGTGTGAGAAGGCTGATTTTGAATGACTTTTGTGAAAATGAATTACCGTTCCCTACAACATTGTGACGACGTAGCGCGTTACACGTATTACTTAAATTACCACACGCCACTTCGGGATTGGAAATGATGTGTCTTTCCCGCAGGAACGTGTATTCGTGAATGCGGACGTGCAAGGGAAAAGATGTACCCTTCACATCGCCGATCGATAACTTTCCCTTTTTAGTTTTTCGTACATTGTTCTGTGGATTAATTCCACTCTCTACGGTAACGTCCAAGTTTTAAACCTAACTTTGCTATTTCCTGAAACGTGGTATTTGTTGTTTCGGCATTCTTACAATTACCTCTTTTGGCAAATCAATTTTCCTTTGACTTACTTCGTTCGTCAATATTTCCGATGCATTTCACTGTCTGATTGCGGAATTACGAAGGAAAAGAGCGAGTACGACTTCGGAGTTATTCCTTTCGAACTTCACATATCCCTATTGCAATGCATGAAGTGACAATCTGCATGTTATGACGAAATGTCACACGCCTACGACGAATACATCGTGCGCTGTCGCAGTAGCCACGTATGTGGCATTAACGTAGCTATTATTCTGTCGAACTTTGTCTCCAAATAATTAATTGTCATTTTTCTGCACGTTTTAAAACGTGCCTCGTGAAAATCCGACCGGAAGTGTGGTTTCCACGCTCACTTGTTGAGTTTAAACGGACACTTTGCAATGTGACGGGCACAGAGCATGGAACATTGTTGAAATTTTCAATTCCGTCGCACTGAAGGTCCACGATAATGTTTGTTTCAATTTATGTTAACGTTCTAAAACGTCTCCCGTCCAAATCCCTCTGTAATTATTGCTTTTTATGAATAATTTGGAGTATGGCATTGGAAATTTGTTTTTGTCAGCAACGGATTACAATATATTTCTTAAACCATGGAATCAGTCGCACTGACACTAGTCACGAATAATTGCCTTAATTTCCTTGTCGTTTTAAAACCGGTCCCATCAAAATTCACTGGTTTTTACTGTTCCTATGACATAACGTTGATATTGAAAAATCAGCATTTGCTGTCAGACACATAATATGGGATATTTTTCAAAGTATTCATTCTGTGGCTACGGAACTCCGCTATAATGTTCTTTTTGAATACACCTAAGTTTTGAAACGTCTCCCGTCCAAATCCCACGGTAATTATGGTTTTTAGAAATAATTTTGAGTATGAAAATGGAAATTTGATTAACTCATTAGCGACTGTAACACATTTTTAAAACTATTTACTCCGTTGCACTGACACTTGTCACGAATATTTGTCTTAATTTTCTTGTCGTTTTAAAACCGGTCCCATCAAAATCCACTGGTTTTTACTGTTCATATGACATAATGCTGATATTGAAAATTCAGTCTTCGCTTACTTTCAACCCAAAAAATGGCGTATTTTGAAAGTATTCATTCAGAGACTATGATACTCCTCAATAATGTTTGTTTTCACTTTAAGAACGTTTTAAAATGTCTCCCATCAAAATCCCTCGGTAATTATGGTTTTTATGAATAATTTTGAGTATGACACATTTAATGTCATTATGTCATACACACATTGTAACATATTAATTCAACCATTGATTCAATCGCACTGACACTCGTCACCGACAATTGCCTTATCTCTCCTATTGTTTTAAAACTTGTCCCACCAAAATCCGCTGGTTTTCACTGTCTATAGGACATAATGTTGTTATTCAATATTTAGCCTCTGCAATATTTCAGTCACTTCAACCGGAATATTTTTTAAACTAATTACTCTAACGCTACGAAACTCGACACTAACGTATGTTTTACTATTGTTAACGTTTTAAAACGCATCCCGTCAAAATCCCTCGGTAATTATGGTTTTTATGAATAATTTTCAGTATGACACATTTAATGTCATTATGTCATACACACATTGTAACATATTAATTCAACCATTGATTCAATCGCACTGACACTCGTCACCGACAATTGCCTTATCTCTCCTATTGTTTTAAAACTTGTCCCACCAAAATCCGCTGGTTTTCACTGTCTATAGGACATAATGTTGTTTTTCAATATTTAGCCTCTGCAATATTTCAGTCACTTCAACCGGAATATTTTTTAAACTAATTACTCTAACGCTACGAAACTCGACACTAACGTATGTTTTACTATTGTTCACGTTTTAAAACGCATCCCGTCAAAATCCCTCGGTTATTATGGTTTTTATGAATAATTTTGAGTGTGACACATTTAATGTCATTTTGTCATACACACATTTTAACATATTAATTCAACCATTAATTCAATCGCACTGACACTCGTCACCGACAATTGCCTTATTTCTCCTATTGTTTTAAAACTTGTCCCACCGAAATCCGCTGGTTTTCACTGTTTATAGGACATAATATTGTTATTCATTATTTAGCCTCTGCAATATTTCAGTCACTACAACTGGAATATTTTTTAAACTAATTACTCTAACGCTACGAAACTCGACACTAACGTATGTTTTACTATTGTTAACGTTTTAAAACGCATCCCGTCAAAATCCCTCGGTAATTATGGTTTTTATGAATAATTTTGAGTATGACACATTTAATGTCATTATGTCATACACACATTGTAACATATTAATTAAACCATTGATTCAATCGCACTGACACTCGTCACCGACAATTGCCTTATCTCTCCTATTGTTTTAAAACTTGTCCCACCAAAATCCGCTGGTTTTCACTGTCTATAGGACATAATGTTGTTATTCAATATTTAGCCTCTGCAATATTTCAGTCACTTCAACCGGAATATTTTTTAAACTAATTATTCTAACGCTACGAAACTCGACTCTAACGTATGTTTTACTATTGATAACGTTTTAAAACGTATCCCGTCAAAATCCCTCGGTAATTATGGTTTTTATGAATAATTTTGAGTGTGACACATTTAATGTCATTTTGTCATACACACATTGTAACATATTAATTCAACCATTGATTCAATCGCACTGACACTCGTCACCGACAATTGCCTTATTTCTCCTATTGTTTTAAAACTTGTCCCACCGAAATCCGCTGGTTTTCACTGTTTATAGGACATAATGTTGTTATTCATTATTTAGCCTCTGCAATATTTCAGTCACTTCAACCGGAATATTTTTTAAACTAATTACTCTAACGCTACAAAACTCGACACTAACGTATGTTTTACTATTGTTAACGTTTTAAAACGCATCCCGTCAAAATCCCTCGGTAATTATGGTTTTTATGAATAATTTTGAGTATGACACATTTAATGTCATTATGTCATACACACATTGTAACATATTAATTCAACCATTGATTCAATCGCACTGACACTCGTCACCGACAATTGCCTTATCTCTCCTATTGTTTTAAAACTTGTCCCACCAGAATCCGCTGGTTTTCACTGTCTATAGGACATAATGTTGTTATTCAATATTTAGCCTCTGCAATATTTCAGTCACTTCAACCGGAATATTTTTTAAACTAATTACTCTAACGCTACGAAACTCGACACTAATGTATGTTTTACTATTGTTAACGTTTTAGAACGCATCCCGTCAGAATCCCTCGGTAATTATGGTTTTTATGAATAATTTTGAATATCACAATTGGAATTTCATTTACTCAGCCACACAAATGTCTGCCGTTCCCTTATCAAAACTATGTTCTTTCACGGATTAACACCAGTTCACTTTTAAAACGAAGGAAGAGTTAATGCACGTATTCCTGACGAGTTTCATTGCACGACTCATTACAATTTCATTTATATCACATATTATGTAATCTCCAAGCCCTGATGCCACAACTGCACATATCAACATTCCCCCAATCATCATTCTATTCCCAAACTATCGCCATGGACTAACGCTTCCATTGATACACTTCCTAAAACGCATACTCCAGTCAAGTTTTACAATTTCCGAACATCAAATAGCAATGTTATTCTGCATAATGCCCCGACAATTAAGACTTGTTTTCAAATTGCAAACTTCACCTATCATGATATCTCTCCTTGGGTATCGATTTCCATCACATACCTTTTCAAATGCTAAGAAAGGTAAACCACTTATTCCTGACCAGTTTAATTGCATAAAACAAACTAATTTCCATAATGACACAGTTTGTGTACTCTCGAAGCGTTGACAACATAACAGCTCATTCCAACATTTAACCATGAAAATTATATTTCCCTAACGACGCCCAGCCTTTAACTAATAACATGATCAGTAATTTATGGAAAGAATTAATGTATGAATTCACTGCATTACGCCCCACATTTCCCTATCGTTTGCCTTTCTTATCAGCAAACTCCTACACATCGGCCAACTTCAGCCTGAACAAACAAATGATGTATTGGTTGTATTTGCAATGCAACGACATAATTACCACATTCACATGAAAGTATGCACTACCAATTTCTTCGCGTTAACACATTTTCTCAGTCACACGCAATAACGGATTTATTTTCCGAATTTTTCCTCTGTCGCCTTCCAACACTTCACTTTGCGCCGCCTTTCTTCTACCATACATTTCACAAACACGGGGACAACATCGACACGGGGACTTCACTTGCACATTAGGGAACACTTGTCACAGTGTTTGCGACGAGTACCACTTCCACATTGCGTTTTAATACCTACAATTTTTACTCAAATTCCGTGAGGTTCTTGCGTGATGCAAGAATCCTAGCCGATAGTTCCGCAACTGCCACTAGGGCGCACCACCTCCCGAGACACGGTTCCGTGAAACGGCAGGCGATGAGTCCAGCATACGATACAATGTATTATACCATCCGAGAATGCCACGTTTAACCAAGAAATGTAACTAATTCCACGTCAATGAGTGCTGCGCTGTCATTACCCGTACGCCTGTGTTGTTGATTCTCGTCTTGCCTCGTTGCCAAGGTAATGGCGTATTGTTGATCGAGCATCGAAATTTCGTGCTTTCGCGAAAACGTACCGTGGGATGGTTAGGGAGATGTACCGTTGAACATCGATGGTATGATAACAATCTTCAAACCTTATCTTTTCTGAAAATGACCGTTATTAATTACTTGGGTAGTTTAAACTATTTTTAATAATTCAATGAAAAACCCTCTGCACGCCATCTCCCAATGGACACCGGGAAGCGGAAGCCGATTTCCATGCCTTTAGAGTATGTAATCCCGCTGTGATAACCGAGGATCGAAGGAAAATGTCGCGTGGCATGCAAATTAAAATTATTCCCAAACCTATTTCTCTCATTCACCACATATCGGAGTCAACGAAACTCTCGCATTAGGGAATAAATTCCGAGGAAGTGATTGCAGTAATGACTGAAAATGGATTTTTCCCAAAGCCTTTCCTCTCCAACGCTACGTTAATGTCACTCTTGAAACACGCGAATAAAATATGTAGAAAATATTTCACATAGTGACCTTTCTTTCTCAAAAGAAATTTTCGCGGCATATTCCGGCTCTGCATTGCTCGCGGTAGGTGATTGAAAATATTTTTTTAAACAAGTTCAAGAATAAAAGTAATGCCAACAGCACCCGGTATTCCCAGGCGGTCACCCGTCCAAGTACTATCCGGGCCCTACGTAGTTTAACTTCGGTGATCGAACGAGAACCGGTGAATTGTACGTGGTATGGCCGTTGGCGAGTACATGACCGAATCCTCAAAAAGTTATCATGACTTGAGAATCGAAGGAAGATCTGGTTTCTTCGCGGTTGTATCTGCTTTTGTTTCTGTTGAATAGTTACCATTTCCAGACAACAGTCCCTTGATGCTTAAGCAATTCTCAATTCCGTTATATCTTTTGGTCCATCTTTGAAAATGTGTTTATGAAAAATGTCTTTCGTAACGGTGTGCTTTTTGGTGTAATGGCGATTCGTTTCAGCTTTAATCCATTGTTAAATGTCGCCTGTTGTTGTTTCGACTGTTTAATGATCGATGTAACGCAAGGGATGCATTTACTTCTTCAAAGAAATTTTCTGGCAAAAGAGGATTATGTAATGCGTAACGAGGGAATTAATTTGAGAAAGATAATTCTTGTCGTTCCAATTTCTTCATCAACATTTTCCGGACTTGACGGTGTTATGCTCTTTGTTGGTTAAGCAACGTGTAAAAAATCGTTTTCACCATTCTTGGAACATAATGTTTAAACCCTACATTCATACATTTTTCTTTATGTCATTTATCTATCTCCCAATGCCAACACACTGCCACGGAGACAGGAATTCGTGGTTATACTCCAAGTTATATTACGGATTGGAAGTTGTTATCCTTCCTCGCTTATCGTGCTTCACTCTTTTTCCCAATTGCGATTATGAGGTGGCATTACTGCCCCTGTGATGCGAACCGATTTCGTAACATTTACGTGGAGGAATGACGAACGATACTGCGCCCCTTCAAAAACTCTGTCCGTTGGCAGGGAGCCGACCTCGATTCAAAGTTCTCCCCTACCGACAGTTGCTTACGTCACACGCTGCCGCTTCTCGGTCGGGGAGACGTACCTTCCCCCACCACCATTTCCGACCGTGGGAACAAGAGTCCCCTTCATGTTCCCATACAGGCGGGCGACTGGCATTTGCTTTCGTGAAACGTATGCCCGACGGAAATATTTCCAACCCTAAAATTTCACTTGCGCTATGGAAATACTTCATTGGACGTGTACACCGATCATTGATTGATAAATTCCTCGACATGACTATTGCGTGAAAGTAATGAAAGTGTACTGTTGACGAGGGAACGTTATACATTGAGCGTTTTTTTTTTCAAGTATTACACGTTATCTCGAAGCCTTGCAAAACCCTACTTCCATTAATGGCAGTCGATTACCTTTCCACATTTTTAATGGTGCTATGCCATGAAAGTATGTGTTGCTGTCATTGGAGTGATTATCCTCGCGTGCAAGTCTTTCGATACGGCAGGTATTGAATGATGCCATGAATAGAAAACACTTACTCACTTTTTACGTCGACGGGAAACAAACGAAGGAGGCCATTGCGTCTTTTGAAAAATTCGCCCCTTGGAACTTCTTTTTTTCTTCCCGGCGTCCCCTGCCCCACTCGCTGCGTTTAGGTTCGTGGTGGGGGAACCCGTCCCCCACCACCCGGATCCAAGCGTGGGAACTACCCCACACACGGGTTCCCAGGAAAGTTGTCTTCGTTGACCCAAGAATTTCCCCACCCCCGGATTCTTTCCACGTGGCGGAACCTCGCACGAAGAGACAGTGCGTTACAAAAAATTTGTGGACGAATAAAACTTTGAAACGGTATGGAGGGAAATGTTTATAACTGACTGCACGAAATGGATTACGTCGCACTGGTTTTTTCTGAAACAGTCTTCATTAATGAATTAGAGAATGAGGGATACAAATACATCTTCCAATAAGGACGCTGAATAATCCGATTCGCCAAGTAATACTTTCCAACTGCAACGAAAGAAAATGCTCGTGACGAGGGAGCATAATTTTAGACGATTCCGGCATTTAACGCGACTCCGGTGTATATGGAAAAGGTGTTTGCGATATTCCGTGTCCACCACGGCTAAAAATTTATTTCAAAGTCACGGGGGACTGCATTGGGAATGATGCATCACATTTTAGAATTTTCTTTCATTCCCGTGATTTAATGAAGGGGAAAATAGGCGCTCTGGGATTTTCTCACCCGCGCGGTTACCCGAAGGAATGTTTCTTATTTCAGTAGCCGCCTTTCCGTCGGCCGATGTGCGCAGAGAAAGTCTGTGAATCGCCGGGAGAAGCACGCCGCACCATCTAGCGGCGGCGGCGGAACCATACTCGGACAGTTCACAGCCAAGTGCGAAATAGGCGACCAGCTAGTTATTAGTTAATTTATGGTATATTAATACGAGACTTAGTCATTCACTAGTAACCGAAGAAGGGGAGAATATCAATAACATTCTCGCTTTTTCTGCATTTCCCTTGCAAACCATTCCTAATTAACATGCTGAAGTAACACAATGGCAAGAATGGTTTCCAATGCAGTGCACGAAAAAAAATTATGTTAGAATTATGGAGTTATGACTAAATTTATCAAAGTTTTCGGTTCACGAGGGACATCAAAATATTCGGTAGAAATCAGCAAACGATTTGGATAAAGTGTATGAAATTGGATTGCTATTTGTCAACTTACAGGCCACAGAATTTTTTTTCCCGTGTCTTATATGTCTTCGGGAGGCAATTTATATTAAGCAGACAACATTCCCCTATTATTCATGGTTAAATAAAAAACACAGTACTATTCCACAACCTTATATTTTTGCAGTCTACTAGTTTCAACGTTACAACGTCATTATCAAGACTAACTTTTAAAGTAATGTTAGTCTTGATAATGACGTTGTAACGTTGAAACTAGTAGACTGCAAAAATATAAGGTTGTGGAATAGTACTGTGTTTTTTATTTAACCATGAATATCTCATCGTTCCACCAAGTAACGCCTAAATCTGTTGATTATATTCCCCTATTAATAAAAATTAGCAGTAGTTGCAAGAAGTGGCATTTTTGATAAGCGAATTCCATGATTTTCCACCGTTGGTTGCTATGTTACGTCGCACGTAATGTTGAAAGAATTAGCGACGCAAAGTTTCCATTATTTGCTGTACTCGCGTTACGTCTTGCATTGAAATGTTTATGTGTAGCAAACAGCCAACAGGAAACCAAATTACTTCGTTACTAAGGGTAACTATATCGTTCAGCGCTCAAGCGAAACTGCTCAATGTCACGAAAAGCTTTCCAAATAATTAAGTTATGATTTGAAAATCATTGTGGAAGAGACGAGTGTGTTCATTAACATATTTCACAAGGCAGACGGCACGGATATTTATTGCTACGGATTAACTCGTTCCGTGCGTTTTAATAGAATGTAGAGAAATGTGGATTGCCTATTCATAAGATATTAATTAATCGGTTCCCTCCCTTTACTGACTAAATGTACGGCTATACTCCGAAACTCTGCGAACTCCTCTCGTGTACTGCGAATATGTACAACTATGGGAGTTCCGTTTAAGGATAAGTCGTTGACAATGGCAGACAGTAACGATATTACTTATTGATAAGAGGAAGGATATTTGACGTATGTAGGGTGCAATCGAGGAAGGAAAGTAGACCTGGCTAATCACGAGACATAATTTATTCGGATAAGGAAATTCTTCGATCGCTCGCGAAATAATGTAATTTCCGCTTCACTCCAATGGCTGGAGAACGATTGTCATTAACCGTGGCATGCAAAAATGTAGTAAGAACTTACGGTACCGTTAGGGAATATGTAAAATTGAATCGTGGACAACTGCGAGCAGCAACTCGGACACGAAACATTTTCAGAGTAGGAAGGAACGGTAACTAACAATTAAATCGCTCACTGCATTCGTCGCGGAATCAATATGCTAATGAAATGGTCCGGTATTCACGGCTTATGAATGAATCACTTCTAATCACCTATGGTATAACCGAGCCGAGTTCTTTCCCCGCTTATCCGTGTTATCGCGTTTTCTCTTTCCGTACTGCGATCGTGAACCCACTCTTGTCATAAGGACACTGCGCGATGTGTCATCGAGAGCACACACAATGCCATGCGATGGTAAAGTTCCTCGTCTCGCGACGAGCACCTACGGCCGAGATGTTCTCTGCCTCGCGGCCCCCTGCCCTGCACCCGCGATGCCGAGAATCGTCAGCCGCACGGAGTGTATTCCTGCCTTGAGTCGAAGCGGTCCGCTCCCTTCGATCGCCGAAATGAAATGGAAATCGCGGGCGGAGGAAAGACACCGCTTGACAGTCGTCACTTCACTGGCAGATGATCATTTACGAGGCGGTCGTGTTCCGATCATGTACATTTAAACGATACTGTGTTTGATGAATGGATTATTTACAGATATTCCGTGCTTCGCGTCGTTGGAATACAGTGTGGTGTTTCATTGTTGTAAATGACAACATTTGTTTTCCGCATTTCACGACAATTGACCGCGGATGAGTCGATAAATCATTCATCATGGCTAGCGTTCACATATTTGCGACGAGTCGCAATCCGGGAAAGAAATCCCACCGAGAGACGATATTTCAAATTCCGCT
Source organism: Ischnura elegans (assembly GCF_921293095.1). Classification (NCBI taxonomy): domain Eukaryota; kingdom Metazoa; phylum Arthropoda; class Insecta; order Odonata; family Coenagrionidae; genus Ischnura; species Ischnura elegans. The sequence goes on from NW_025791688.1 coordinate 99,731, forward strand.
CTGGACGTCCACGGCGAGCGACTGCGAAAAGGCCCCCTGCGCCATCTATTGGCGGAATCTGAATTACTACTTGATCACTCTTGCAGCGGTAGCTGTCGTGAGAAGACGACGCGAATAATTATTAACAGTTATAATTAGTCCATGTTTATCAGCGGTTACTCACATAACGCCGGTTATGTAGTGTTCTTTGTGACGCACAGCAAACGCGAGGAAATGAGTGAAAGTGTCTGTGTCGAAGGATGTATAGGAAAAGTGAGTGAAGTGCACGAGAATCAATAGTGTGATGACAACAGCGATTCTGATAGCCGTGCAGGTGAATACTGTGATCCACAACCAGCGAGCCGAGTAAGTACGCTATTACTTATTTAAACACTTTTCACGCTCGTATTCGTCGACTGTGTTGTTCCTTGCGTTTCTCTTTTGTGTGGAAAAGTAAACTGTGTAGTGATTAATTCACTGTTTGACGATGATGACGGTTGATTGATCCCAACGTGTAATTGTGTATCCTAAGAAAACCGAAATTATTCGTGGCGTCCTTAATTGTTACGAGTTGAGTGAATCGCGGCTTAATTTAAAATTGTTTGCCTTTCTTTGTTCCAAGAAGTTGATGGTTTTCCCTTGCACTTTGTATCTTAGGCACTGTGCACTGTTTGAAATGTTGACGAAAGAGTGGAAGGAAGAATATTTTTCGCTAATGTTTTCCTTAGCAACGGATTGCTGGTTTCACATTAGTGAATACGGAATAATTAAATGGAAGTGTTTAGCGTGTTATATCGTCGTCCTTAAATTTGCATGAGTGAAGTGATGTTAATTGCCAGATCTTGATTAGTAATACGTGTCAATGCTAAGTCTAGTAAGTGCAATGAAAGAACAATTAACGATGTTGACGATTACACGTCCCATTCCTACCGTCAGGCGTCTTTGGTTATTCTTAACGTTCCTTTCGTGGGAATGTAATTCCTTTTGTGCTATTTCATTTTCTCTTGGCAGCGGAATAACGTAAATAATTAGGGCAGGGATATTATAACGTAAATAATTAGGGCAGTTTTATGGTAAGCTGTGATAACTTAACATGTGATTTTAAAAGCGAACTGTTAGCATAACGGAGCCCAAGGAATGTTATCGGACGTAGTAGAGGAATTACTTTTCAAACGTCAAAGGCAAACTCACAAACATTTCCCAGATTGTACTGCCTCTTTCAGTAATTCCTGATTGCTACATCATTTTCTTCGCCATACGAATGTTAACAGTGACATCCGTACTTGATATATTGGTTTAAAATCGCTTGGAAATCGTCGAAAACCACGTAAGACTCTGCATCATGAGGTACGTTTTGGTGGATATTTTGAGGTACAAGAGTACTCTATATTCCAATTATGCAAATGTTCACCACATTGCGCTTGAATCTTGGCTTAATTTACGAAATTATATGCGACTTTAAGGCGGGGATTTGGTCGTTCGACGTGCCATTGTTGTGGAGAACATTAATAGTTCACGACAATTGACAATCGATGGTTCATTAGGTATGGCAAGGATTCGCATATTGCCGCTGCGTTGCGAATAATTATCCCAATTGCTTTCCCACGCGCGATTCCTAATTCCCAACAGCGATGCGCGCAGTGGACTGCTGGAGGTTCCCCCCGCACCATCTAGCGGCCGAATCTGTATTACCACTCGATCGCTCTTGCTGCGGCAGCTGCAGTGAGAAGACGTCGCGAGTAACTAATATCAGTGATAATTGTATAATGTTTATCAGCTGTAACTGACATAACGCCGGTTCTGTAGTGTTCTTTGTGACGCTTGGCAATCGTGAGGAAAGGATTGAAAGTGTCTGTGTCGCTGGATGCATAGGAAAAGTTAGTGAAATGAACGGGAATGAAGTGTGTTGACAACAGCGATTGTGATCTACAGCCGAAGAGCCGAGTAAGTACGCTGTTACTTATTTTTCCACTTTTTACATTCATAATCGTTGTCTGTGTTATTCCTTGGCTTTCTCTTTTGTGTAGAAAAGTGAACTGTGATGTGATTAATACACTGTTTGACGATGATGACGGTTGATTGATCCCAGCGTTTAATTGTGCATCTTAAGAAAACAGAAATTAGTCGTGGCGTCCTTAATTGTTACAAGTTGAGTGAATCGTGGCATAATTTAAAAGTGTTTGCCTTTGAATGTGCTAAGACGTTGATGGTTTTCCCTTGCACTTTGTATCTTAGGCACTGTGCACTGTTTGAAATGTTGACGAAGGAGTTGAAGGAAGAATATTTTTCGCGAATTCCTTAGCAACGGATTGTTTGGTGTCACAAGATTTATTACGGAATATTTTAATGGAAGTGTTTGCGGTGTTACATCGTGGTCGTATACTCTGTATGTGTGAAGTTATGTACATTGGCAGATCCGGATTAATAATAAGTGTAATGCTATGTATTTGGACTGCTGTTATGAAAGCAGTCAGCGATATGGAATAGTGCACACCGCATTTCCACTGTCAGCCGGCGTTGATTATTGTTAACGTTCCTTTCGTCCGAATATAATTCCTTGTGTGATATTTCATAACGTCTTGGCAGCGGAACTACTAAATTATTTGGAGCAACGATAACATTTTATGGTAATGCTGTGTTAAGTTGACATGTGACTTGAAAAGCGTAGTGTTACCATCACGGAGGCCAAAAGAATTTTATCGGATATGGAAAACAAAATTTATTACGGAATATTTTAATGGAAGTGTTTGCGGTGTTACATCGTGGTCGTATACTCTGTATGTGTGAAGTTATGTACATTGGCGGATCCGGATTAATAATAAGTGTAATGCTATGTATTTGGACTGCTGTTATGAAAGCAGTCAGCGATATCGAATAGTGCACACCGCATTTCCACTGTCAGCCGGCGTTGATTATTGTTAACGTTCCTTTCGTCCGAATATAATTCCTTGTGTGATATTTCATAACTTCTTGGCAGCGGAACTACTAAATTATTTGGAGCAACGATAACATTTTATGGTAATGCTGTGTTAAGTTAACATGTGACTTGAAAAGCGTAGTATTAGCATCACGGAGGCCAAAAGAATTTTATCGGATATAGAAAAGGAATTGATTGTAAAACGTAAAATCAGAAACGTTTCCTCAGACTCGTGAAATTGGAGACCAGCAAAACGCCATTGTCATATGATTGAATGAAGACTATTTTAAGTCCTCGACACTCATTTTCGCACACCGCATGTGTTATGATTTCCGGGAATATTGTAAACTGTGCTCTTTCAATGCGTTACTGATTGTTGCGAGGTAACCGTGGGGGCTCGAAAGTTAAATAGCTTTCGCCATGAGTGATAATTACTCGATTTCATTACATCAAACTTTTTTATCGCTGTTCTTTCCTGGGAAAGGGAATGATATATGTGATTGTTGACGTTCTAATTATCCTTAGCAACCGGGTGTTTGCTGGTTTCATTGCTGTTGTTTTCAATTGTTTCAACAAGTACGAACGCTGAAGTTGTTGCACCGATTTGCGTGTGGGAAGTGTTCCCCTACATTTAGCTTGCATTGAAATATTCTGCTTGTTGCGAATTAAGTGTCGATAGTAAGTATCGTACGTAGGCGTTTTGTTGTCTTTGATAGGCCGTCGAAATTGTGCTTCGTAGGACGTCGTGCGTTTGATGAGTAACTGTTACAATAAATCTGTAATGGAATTGATGTAATGAATAGTTCACGAAACAACTCCGCGATTAATATATTTCTCGAATGCATCTGCAAGCTTTGTCCGTTTAACCGATTGCAAGCGTGCCATTACAACGTAAATGAGACATAATGAAAGAAAGAAATTGCGTCCTTCATGTTCCGGGAGCACAATTTTATCCATCGCATGACACGCAAGTTCGGACGACAGCATTTTGTTTTGCTTTTCTCCAGGCTCGACACCCCCGATACCGGCTGCCTAGTCAGTGTGCGTGTCGAGACTTGCAGGAACTCAAATCGTATGGGAGTCGAAGTGGTCCGCTAGTTTTGAACGCGAAAATAAAATGCGATACGCCGAGCGACGCTCGGTGGTCGGCAGTTAATAGCATTGCCCGGATTTAATTTCCTTCAGTCAAAATTAACATTCACCAACGATGAGAAATGTGCAGGTTTACAATGATGTGTTCATAGATTGAATTTATAAGTGGTTTTACGTGCGAAACGGACGCAAGCTTTGCGTCTTCGGACGAAAAGGCTATGTGCCATTGCTGTCATTAATAGTAATTGTTCGAGACAGTCAAGATCCGAGGACTCGACAGCGTATGCATTGGCATTGTTGACCTCGGTCGTAAACAATAGCCCGGGTGCGCTGTCCCTCGGGGGATCGAACGTTCAAACTTGTGTTTGCACGCGCCCGGCGAGGCAGGCACCGGACTGCGGAGTGGCCTCCCTCGCACCATCTAGCGGCAGCGCGTGTTACTTTTTGAGCACTCACGATGCAATACTTGTCCCGGGATGCGGATGACGAGATTAATTATTACATTGTTGCAAGTTTGTCAGTGACACCTGACATTACGTCGTTTGTATCTTCCACCTTTTGACGCTACACACGTGTAAGAAAAGGAATGATGAATGATCAATAGCCGATCCGGTTAATGAAGGGAATCGCACGTAGCAGGGTTTTAATTATTACGCTATGAATTAATTTTCGTTTCCAGAAAATCTAAAAGGAGAATACTAATCGTTGAAAGCATTTCACAAATTGACCTTCGTCTTCTTTTTTTAAAGAATTTTTCTCGGCATTCTCTGGCAATGCATAGCTCGTGGTAGCTGAGTTAAAATATTTTTTTAAGTTTAATAGTTGCCAGTTTCCCGCAGTAGTTGGATGTGCTTTAGTGTCTCTCAATTCCGTTATTTCATGTACTCGATATTTCAAAATGTGTTTCTGAAAAATGTCTGTAGCAACGGTGTGCTTGTTACTGTAATGGCGATTTCTTTCAGCTCCCATCGCTTAGTGAATGTCGCCTGTTGTTGTGTCAACTGTTTCATGATCGAAATTATTTTGGGTATGCATTTAATTTTAAAAATGGATTCGCTGGAAATGGAGCATTATGGAATGCAGACAGGAAATGCAGTTCTCTCAAGGAATAATTTCGAGAAGTATATTGTTCGGCGTTACATTACTTTATTTAAATTTTCCGGGCTTGACTGTTTTAAGCGCGGTTTCTCTACGAATGACATAACGAATGTATCAACCTAGGAACAGAAATATATTATCCAAGAGTGGTGAATAAAAAAGTTATATCGATCGTTCGTGGAACAATATAATTTTCGCTGTAATCACGGACGTTTCCTTCATGAGATGTCATTTACTATACTCACGGAATTTACTCGAGCGAAATGATTTTTTTCAGTATGTACGATGTAAGTAACTTACGTGTAGAATACGGAAGGAATGGTATGGGCCTAAGAAATGGCATGGACTGCACAAAGGCAGCGTTCTGCGCGATAAGGAAAAGTTAATTGGGAAAACTGAAGTGGCGTGTTTCAATCGTTTCACTTGAAGGAAGTGGGAGTACTGCCATTTCACGTGAAAGAAAATGCAATGCACATCCTTCAACGCATGCATGTGGTGAATAACTTGTAATTAGTTCTCATAAGGATAGGGGAAAAAAATAAAAAGTGATACCAACAGCACCCGGTGTTCCCAGGCGGTCACCCATCCAAGTACTATCCGGGCCCGACGTTGCTTAACTTCGGTGATCGGACGAGAACCGGTGTATTCAACGTGGTATGGCCGTTGGCGAAGATATGTATGGCTTTTGAAGAATGTTATACTCATTCGGTGATTAGATTCGATAGTTCACTATCTGACTTTGTAACAATTTGGAGTTAAATGTCATACAGGAATGAAATTGAGCATCAACGGCGCATAAAAAATTTCCATTTCAAAAGTATCAGTTTCGGAAATGGATCTGTAAGAGTTAGTTTTCATAAATGTTGCGGAAAGGAAGACAGCTGAAGCGCGGACCTCCCGTGACAAAGTAGAGGCTTTCGAAGATGGATTACAATGGGCTGCCAACGTGGAATATGGAGTGAACTGAAAATGATGGAATAACGGACAAACGGTTTGACGTAAGAGAAACTGTCCCACCAGTTTTCTGAGTAACAAAGTGCCTTTCGTTGTCATAACAAGGAAATAACATTAACGATCGTCTCGTGCGGCTGCAAGTAGACAAAATGTGTACGCACTGGAAGGATTGTCATGCAACGAGGAACTGTGGAGACGTTACGGAGGACTTTACATATAGCGACAGTAGAAATTCATGTACGCGATAGAGGGAAAGGAGAAACATCTGCCATGAAGATAAGGAAAGAGAAAATAATGTTGCATAAATTATTAATTTGTGGGAACATTGTATCTGTTACGCTCGTGGAAAAACGATTTTTGAACTTGAACATTTGAGAGAGCCCGGAGACACCGTCACACTTCGCTTTCACAATGCGACGGCAACAATCACAGACTGTTGGAATGAAATAACTGATGAATGATCAACAATCTGTTGCTATGGCAACCAAGGATTAATCATAAAAATTAGGACCTTCTGAGCACTGAAAATGAGATATGGACTACCGTTGTGAATTTTAAAGTGGAACTTCGTTTTTGTCGTTGAAGTAAGCAATGGAAACATCACACTGAATGATGTAGGGCCCTAAAAAGGGCCGTTGGGGCGCTACCAAGTAATTTACTTGGAGCTGGTGTACTTGGTCACAGCCTTGGTGCCCTCAGACACGGCGTGCTTGGCCAGTTCACCGGGGAGCAGGAGCCTGACGGCGGTCTGCACCTCCCTGGAGGTGATGGTGGAGCGCTTGTTGTAGTGAGCGAGACGGGAAGCCTCGGCGGCGATCCTCTCGAAGATGTCGTTGACGAAGGAGTTCATGATGTTCATGGCCTTGGAGGAGATACCGGTGTCAGGGTGGACCTGCTTCAACACCTTGTAGATGTAGATTGCGTAGCTCTCCTTCCTCCTGCGCTTCTTCTTCTTGTCTCCCTTGGAGATGTTCTTCTGGGCCTTGCCGGCCTTCTTGGCAGCCTTTCCGCTAGTCTTGGGTGGCATGTTGGTATCAACGTTGCGTAGCAGCGAGATGTATCTGAAAGACAGCACTAAGTGGCCGCGCCGTAGGCGCGTTTCGGAACTGTTCCGGTGAGCCTAAGCTCACCCCAACCAGTCAGTTTACAAAAGATTATACTAAATGGCGTAAGTGTTCTGTTGCTAGTGTCGTGTTGTGTTTGCGAGAACGAGAAACTTACAACTAATACATGGATTGATTAAACAAAAAAGATTTGTTACAAGTAATACAGCATGTGGAGTAACATTTGAATATAATTGGTTACAGGATGAGATTAACAATTAACGATGAACATTCTATTTTGTGCTTATAGTTTTTTTCATTCTTTTTTTTATTAATGTTTTTTTTTTTTGTTTTTTATATATCTCTTTTTTATCTTTTTTATTTTTTAGTCATAGAATTTATATCTTAAATTCTCTTTTATTATTTTTTTAATATGCATTTTAGTTAAGGTTTTTTTTTTTTTTTTTACATTATCATTTTTTTTTTTAAAAAAAAAGCATATTCGTTTATTATTTTTTTTAAATGCTTTTTTCTTTTATCATAATACATTTTTTTTAAATGATAAGCACTTTTTTTTTCGTGAATGTCAGTTATACAACAATGACTAAGGCCTAACTTAGAACTAGAAGAAGGAAAAGACATAGTAAAGACTCATAGAAGAGTGACTTGGAGAGGCAGTGTATGTGTCGTTGGGATGCTTGGATCATAGTCCCAGATGTGTTCGAGAAGAGTATTATTGGTGCCCTTTAGCCTGGATTTGAAATTTTGCGTTAACTGTGAGATGAACTCGTTCATTGTGGGGAGGTTGTGTGCTTTCCGTACATCAGACATGGTTACCAACCGGGAGATTTTAAGGAGATGTCTTATTGATTTGTTTTGGAATATTTCCAGTTTCTGACGGATCGTCCTGTTCTTCGCGAAGATTTCACAAGCAAAAAGCACCACCGGTCGGACTATTGATTTATAGATACGGATCTGAGCGCTGTGGGAGAGAGCATTGGAGGGAGTGGAGAGACAAGAAATGGCTTGTCTGACGGCAATTGCTTTACCGGTGCAATATTTAAGGTGGGGAACGTAACTTAGTCTGCTGTCCAAGAGAATGCCGAGGAATTTGTGCGTGTTAGCTCTAGGTATTGCCTGTTTGTTGAAGTGTGGAGATGAGGTTGTGTTAAATTTTTGTCGGAAAGAGAAATGGACGTGGGTGCTTTTGGCGGCGTTGATCTGAATTTTCCAATCAAGCGTCCATTTATGAAGGCGTTTCAGATGGATATTAATTTTGTGAACATTGACGTCGCCCTTACGGGAAGTGGCCGCGATAGCGGTGTCATCAGCATACATATGAATGGATGTTTTCGGAGTTGATGGCATGTCGTTGACAAACAGAGTGAAGAGGAGAGGACTCAGCAATGAGCCCTGCGGAACGCCTGCTTCCATGGGCCTTAGTGAGGACAAAGTTTGCCCTTCGGCGACTCGGAATTGTCTGTTGTTGAGGTATGAGATTAAGAAGAGGATGTCGGAGGGAGGGAAATTGAGGAGATGCAGTTTGTAGATTAGGCCTTTGTGCCATACACGGTCGAAGGCTCGTGCTACATCAAGGAAGACAGCGTCGGTAGAATATTTTCTGTTAAAGGAGTGGCTGATTTTCTCCACCAGGCGGAGAATTTGATGGATGGCGGACATTTTCCTCCGGAATCCAAGCTGTTCCGGGCGAATAATATTATTGGAAGTAGAGAAGGATTCGAGGCGGGAAAGAATGATTGATTCAAAGACTTTGGAGAGGTTGGACAGAAGTGAAATGGGACGGGAGTTTCCTGGAATTTTCGGGTCTTTGCCCGGTTTGGGAATGAGGATAATTTTAGCTTGCTTCCATTTGCTGGGAAAATAGGGAAGGGAATAAGCTGAATTGAAGAGGTCGGAGAGAAGAGAGTTGAATTTAGGTATTCTGCTGGCAAATTTGAGTTGAAAGTTAGAAATTTGGTCAAGACCGGGGGCTTTTTTCGAAGGAAGAGCTGATAGAATTTTGCAAACGGAAGATGGAGAACAGATGGGGAAGTAATTGGGAGGAGCAGGAAGGTTGTTGAAGAATCTATTAATTTCTCTATCTTTGGGGGAAGAGGAGGTGTCAAAAGCCATGACTTTTTGTAGGTGGTCAGCTTGGATTTCTACTTTTCTGTTAGGATCAAAAATAAGACCGGAGTCTGTGGACAATGGAGGATGAAAAATTTTTTGTTTGTTTTTTAGCGCTCTAATAGTCCGCCAGATGGGGCAGGTGTTGGGGTCGTGAATATTCTCAGGATTGTTTTCGAACGTTAGTCTACCGACATGTTCTTCCCATTGATGTTGGCTAATTTTTTGTATTTCTTTTTTGACAGAATTTGCCAGTTTATTGTAGTTAGATTTGTCCGCCTTGTCATGAGAGTTTTGCCAGATTCGGCGGGCGGTATTGCGTTGTTTGATTAGTGAAACAAGAAATGCAGGGAATCTGCGAGCATATTTAATTCTGGACGGGAAGGATTTCGTGGCTCTCTCCTTAGCTGAGATGAGAGCCGTGGTGATTGCATCGGATTGGGTTTCTATGGAATCAGGAGAAGGTATGTTAATGAAAGGGATATTATCTATTGATTTTTCCAGAATTGATGTGAATTTTTCCCAGTCGGTAACAGCAATAGTGCGTGGAGGACAGCGGTTTGCGGAGAGAGGAATGGAAAAATGAAGAGGAAGGTGGTCGGAGGTAAAAGAGTAGATTACAGAAGGAGTGAAGTAGAAGGGAAGATTGAATGATAATCCGAAATCAATAACGTCACATGAACGTGGTGCGTAGTGAGTGGGTTGAAGAGGAGCTAGGATAGAAAAGTTTTTGTTCCGGATGAAGGAGTAAAGTAGTTTTCCGTCAGGGTTTGCACTATTGCTGTTCCAACTGGGATGTTTGCAGTTCCAGTCGCCGAAGAACAGGCCATTAGGGTAGATGTTGAACAGGCGCTCCAGAGAGTCAATGCTGAACCTTTGAGAGAGAAGGTGGTATACAGAGAAAATGTTTATGGGACCGGCGTTGGTGTGTATGGCAATACCTAGAGCTTCGAAAGTGTCTGGGTGCGGGGAGTTTAAGAGGGAATGGGAGAGGTTTTTGCGGACCAATACTGCTACTCCTCCTCCCCTTGTGATGCGGTCCAGTCTGTAAACGTGAAAGTGTTCATTGTTTAAGGATTGTTGTGGTGAAAGATGTGTTTCCTGTAATAAAATGATGTCTATGTTGTTGTCTATGCTATATTGGAAGAGTTCTTGTTTTTTAGCCAATATACCATTGCAATTCCAAGAGATTACGTTAAGCGTAGATCTATTGGTGTATGAGTTCATGGTTCGGTTTGGAGGAGCAACAGTTGGTTAAGGAGAAAGGCTTTCTTTTCGTTGACGGAGGTGAGAGCGGAGAGGTTGGAGGATATGCCGGAGAACCAGGACAAGAGATTCTGATTTTCGGCGGAAGAGGGAGTGAGGGAAGGATTGGTATCGGTCTGTGGTTGAAGGGAAGGGAAGCCGGTTGTAAGCGCATCTGAAAAGGACCTGGTAAGTGGAAGAGGTTGTGGTGCCGGGGTAGGTTGGGAGGCAGAGCGACGAGCAAGCATCGCGGCTTTGGCTGCTTTGATTTTGGGGCAGCCGCGGTAGCTAGCTGTGTGAGGTTCTCCGCAGTTGGCGCAGGTTGGCTGAGCGCCTTCAGGCTTGGTGCACTCTGAGTGTGAGTGGTCTTGACCGCATTTTACGCATTTGGGCTGTAGAGAGCAGTGATTTTTAGTGTGACCGATGCCTTGGCAGCGGTAGCATTGGACAGGAATGGCAGGTTTTTTGTAATCTGAGATTTTAACTGATAAGCCGGCAAGGAAATGAACGTTGTGAAAAGCTTGAATATTAATGGAAGGGTCTGCTGTGACATGGCAAACTCTAGTAGGATATGGAGATACTGAGGTGGTTCCCAGACGACTTTGAGCCACGGAGGGCCTGGTTGAGGTTATTCTGCGGACAGACATGACTGGAAAACCTTGTTGTTTTAGTTCAGCAAGAACCTGTTCTGTGTCTACTGAGGGAAGGATGCCACGGAGAGCAAATTCTCTGCGACGATTCTCAGGCAGCTGGTAAGTTCTAAAGGGAATATTTAAGTTGGTAAGGATTGATTTTACTGACGTGAAATCGTTCACTGAATGACATTTTATTATTGCCGAGGTGGTGTTTGTGGCGTGGGAAATCGGAGGCGTTGAACAGGCTTTCAGAAGTTTGGGATATAATTCAGTCCATTTGGACGTGTCCGCTACGTAGATAGGCGGAATTTTAACTTTTTTTTCTGGAGAAACTGGAATGGAATTTGATTGAGAGTCGTTGGAGGGGGGATTGTTTGAAACGGAAATGGAAGCGGAAACGGCTTCGTCGACATTTGAGGAAAGAAGTTGATACCTGTTAGTAATTGCTATCGGAATATTTGCCGGAGAGTTCTGTTGTTTTTTCTGAATTTTGCTCCGGGTGACAGCAGGGGAAATGGCATTGGAATTATCCAGGCTATTACAAGGGGCGTTCGTAACCTGCGACTGACTGGTAGGGGTAGCTGAAGTTGATGGTTCTGAATTGGCTGATTTGTTTGGGATGACTGACTTTATTATGGCTTGATTTGCCTTGCGAGATTTAGTTCCGGAATTGAATTGGGTGGTTGAGTGCGCATGGGTGACTGGGCACGGCGCTGGCGTCTTCGAAGTAGTTTTGGCAGGCGCTGCTACATTGGCGGAGGACTTCTGGATGGCTGCCGTGCCTTTCCCATCTGCGATCTGCTGGAGTTTGGTAATGGTCCCCTTAAGGACCGCGGCGGCCTCAGTCCCATACAAAGCTGACAGTCGTTGGATGTCCGCGATGAGACCAACCGTCCCGTTGACATCCGGCGCCGCCGACTCCGGCAGGGAATCGGCGACGACGGTTTTGGCCGCCATTGCGGCCTTGACGTTGAAGGGAGGGCAGGAGGGGGGCCTAATTCCCTGACGTGGGGACCCGGCCGTTTCCCCCGGGCGGTGCTATGAGCGATACTAGCGGCTCAGAATGCCCGGGGTAGCGGCCGAGAACGACCGGGGATGGTCACCTTGTGCAAGGGGGCGACACCCGGAGGTGAGAACCGCAGTGGCCGAGCTTGAAATTAGGAACAAACTCGGCCAGCCGTCACCATCGCCCAGGGTGGTGTCTTGCCCAACATCCAGGCCGTGCTTCTGCCCAAGAAGACCGAGAAGAAGGCTTAAGCGATCTCTTTCTTGGAAGAGAATAAAAAATGGTCCTTTTTAGGACCGCAAACCATCAAGGTCTGTCAGTCTTACGACTATGTCAAAAATTTGTATACTTCCCAAAATACGCACGAAAAATAGTCTAGAAATTACTTTCCATTTGTCATGTAGGTGAATCGAGTTGTCAAGTAGTAATGCTTGTAGATAATTATAATACATTTAATAATATTGACGGGTGAAGTGTAATGAAGGGAAGAAATTGTTGATCTAGTATAGCTTCGCTGTGAAAAAGTAAAACAGTGGAAATGATATGCAATGCAACGAAAACGTAGCGCTACTATGTAGAAATTTGAAAACATTGTGGCAGCTGTCCGTTTCTTAATTAATGATGCATAACAATGTGTCAAGGAACACATTTGAATGGATATCCAAAGTAGCAAAAAAGTCGCGATACTATGTAGCAAATTTAAAATATGTTGGCAGCAGTGCGTTTCTAAGTAACTGATAGGCGATGTCTAACAATATGTCACAATCACCGCATTCGGCCGAAGAATTGTTACAAAAGCGATGAAGGCATTTGGTCGTTGCTAAGTAACGCAACACACTATCAATAGACGACAATGGCAACGGCTTTTGCCGCTTGAAACTGCAACAATTAGTACTGGAAATGGAACACTGAGCGACCATTATTGTTGAAGTCGCTTAACTTGGATGGATAAAAAAAACACATTGATCGTCCCTCAGCAGTTTACTAAATGAACTTTCAGTATGGATGAACGTATTAGGTTTAATAGCATAATAACTTACTTAATTTTGTGATTAGTGACAAAATAAGTTGTATTCCATTGATGTTCTTTTATTTACACTCCATCATTACCTGATATTTCATTTGTTATCGTTGACATCACATTTCTGTGATTGCGACGTGTTTAAGCAATGGCAAATAATATCCTGCATGTTCTATGGTCCTGAAAAGGACCTTTGTTATTCGATGATGCAGCTGCCAGATGTAATGGGCTGCTGCCACGATGGAAATCTAACCACCGAATCCGTACAGGGTGCGTCCCTGGCGCTTGAGGGCGTACACGACGTCCATGGCGGTAACGGTCTTCCTCTTGGCGTGTTCGGTGTAGGTGACGGCGTCACGGATCACGTTCTCCAGGAACACCTTGAGGACACCGCGGGTCTCCTCGTAGATGAGTCCGGAGATACGCTTGACTCCTCCACGGCGGGCCAAACGGCGAATGGCTGGCTTGGTGATGCCCTGGATGTTGTCGCGAAGAACCTTGCGATGACGCTTGGCGCCTCCTTTCCCCAAGCCTTTTCCTCCCTTGCCACGTCCAGTCATGTTGCTGCTGTCTCGGTGAGAGAATCGTGGTTGCGCCACGTTCTGCTTTCTTTTTATAACGTCTTTCGACGGTCTCGCACTCTCAGCCAATCACATTTCGGCACATGTAAGAGTCTACACACTCATGCCAATATATTGGGTCGAGAAATCAATGAATGAGAGCCCAGGTTAGTTACTTTCCCGACAGGAAAATGGCACGTACCAAGCAGACAGCCCGTAAGTCGACCGGAGGCAAAGCCCCCAGGAAGCAGCTGGCCACCAAGGCCGCTCGCAAGAGCGCGCCGGCCACCGGTGGAGTGAAGAAGCCCCACAGGTATCGCCCAGGTACCGTGGCCCTCCGAGAGATCAGGAGATACCAGAAGAGCACCGAGCTTCTGATCCGCAAGCTGCCCTTCCAGCGCCTGGTCCGTGAGATCGCCCAGGACTTCAAGACCGACCTCCGCTTCCAGAGCTCCGCCGTCATGGCTTTGCAGGAGGCGTCCGAGGCCTACCTCGTGGGTCTTTTCGAGGACACCAACCTGTGCGCCATCCACGCCAAGCGCGTTACCATCATGCCAAAGGACATCCAGCTGGCACGCCGTATCCGCGGAGAGCGCGCTTAGATCGTCGTCGCTGTCGACTTCTTGTCGGCACAAAAACAAAAGTCCTTTTCAGGACTAGACGTCATACAGACGATTGTTTCCCATTGCTTACATCGACGAGAATGAAATAATATTTCATAAAGAAAATCTGAAAGAGAATGAAAAAATAATAAAGTTGTAATTAATGATAATTATAATTAACTAATGAAAAATAGTTGAAATGAATACTGGAAGATATGAATAAAACTTATGAAAAGATGTTTTTTTGCAGATGGAGTGCTTGGCATCCTGGTAGTTTCCTGACGGAAAATGCTATCTTTACAGAATGGCAATTTAAATTTCATAAGTAACGGAAATTACGAAGATCTATCAGAATAACAAAGTCAGGAGTACACTCAATCCTTTATCGAGTTACGACAATGTAGGCATCTCTCGAACTCAAAAAACGTCGTTAGGAGATGTTGCCATGCGCGACGATTGTTTTCAGCCAGCAGTATTGTCACGGAAAATACTAATGCAACAATGACATTCGCCAAGATTTCATTGTTTTCAACAATCGACCGTCTTGGTTGCAAATATGTGATACGCAAATACTTCATTCTTTTGAGCAATCAGGCTTTCTGCTGCAGCAGACGTCTCTTTCGAAACTTAGTTTCATAGGTAAATTTTTACTGCCAAAAAATTATCTGACAACCTTCAATGGAAGGTGCATTAATTTGACGTAAAATTAGCGGATTTGTAGAAGGAATATTGTCCATCTACTCATTTCCTTCAATGGGTAAGGTTTGAAACTTTACTGGGTAAGGTGAAGGAGTTTGGAATTTTGTTTTAAGCATGGAAAATAGTCATCTGTATGACTTGATGGCCCTTAAGAGGGCCTAAATTGAACTTCGCGTACATCGAAGTTCGGTGAACCTGCGAGGTTCGGTCGCTCACTTCTTCTTGGGGGCGGCGGCGGCCTTCTTTGCTGCCGCGGGCTTGGGCTTGGTGGGCGTCTTCTTGGGCTTGGGCGCCTTGGGCTTGGTGGGCGCCTTCTTCGCCTTCGATGGGGACTTTGCTGCCTTCGCCGCTGGCTTGGCTGCTGCGGGCTTCTTCTTGGGCTTGTCTGCTTTCTTTGCCTTCTTCGCGGGAGGCGCGGACTTGGAGCGCTCCTTGGGCGCGGACCGCTTGGTGGCAGCCTTCTCCTTCTTCGCGGGCTTGGGCTTCTTGGCCGCGGCGGTCTTCTTGGCTGCGGTCTTCTTCGCCTTGGCTGCAGCGGGTGCAGCCTTGTCCTTCAGCGTGGTGGAGCTCAGCTTGAAGGACCCCGACGCTCCCTTGCCCTTGGTCTGTACGAGTGTGCCGGAGGTGACGGCGGACTTGAGGTACTTCTTGATGAAGGGGGAGAGCTTCTCGGCGTCGACCTTGTAGGAGGCGGCGATGTACTTCTTGATGGCCTGGAGGGAGGAGCCGCCGCGTTCCTTGAGGCTCTTGACGGCGTTGTTGACCATCTCGGAGGTCGGTGGATGCGAGGGCTTTGCGCGGGCCTTCTTGGAGGCGGCGCCCTTGCTGGCCTTCTTGGATGCTGCGGATGCGGCGGGCAGGGGCTTGACGGCTGCGGTGCCGGACGGCTGGGCCGCCGGGGGCGCTGCTGCGGCTGCTGCGGTAGCGTCTGCCATGGTCTCGGACGAGAGGTATGAAAATTTCAAAATTTCGCGTTTCCCACCTTCGAGATATCGTACCATTTCGGAGCGCGTTCGCCGCTGTCGAACTTGTCGTCGGCGTTCTCCTTCGAATCTTTGTACTCGACTTCGTCTCGCACTTTATCGTTTCGGACGGCGCCGGCGGCTCCGACGTCGGCGTCCGATCTCGACGCGCGAGGCGACAGTCCCGGCCGCGCGCGGGCGGCCCGCCGTCGGCGACCGGAACGTCGCGGGCGCCGCGGCGCCCGAGCGAAATACGGCATGTCACCGGCGCGCCTTCCGACCCGATAATTAAAGTGTCGCCGTGGCGTCGCGGGTTCGCGTGGTCGATCGGCGACCTGCCTCGCCGTTTCTCTGAACCTTCCTGCGTGTGCCGGCACGCCGGCGCCGGTCTGGACGGCGCCCCGCGGACGGAGAACGATGGTCGGAAGATGTGCCTGTCGGACGGATCGGCGTCGTGTCGCGACGACTCGATCCGCGGTTGTGCATTCGTCTGTTGCACTTTTCGATCCGAGTTTGCGGCGATTTCGATCGACGATCGAGACGCCACTTCGGCGTCGCCGAAACGCGACTGTTTCCCTCGATCTCGCCTTTTCGCGACGCCGAAATCACTCTTTCCGCGTGCGACTGCGATCGTTCGCGCTGCCGCGAACCCGCGATCCCCGGGAGAAGCGGACGAATGTCCATAATTTTTGTTCTCGTGCCGTTATTCCGCAAACGGCGGCACTCGATTATCGTTTCCCCTTTCCGGCGGGGGCTGAATGTCGCGAGAGTATTCCGATTGCGCCGCGAGTCGTGATATTCGAAGGAAATGGAATGACTCCGTTTGACGCTCCTACGGTTTTCGGTTCGCCCCGTTCGTTTCACTCCGTGCGCTTTCTGTGCCTATTCTGGGGGGGAATGTGGTGAATTTGATTCCTGGGCAGGGATTGCGAAAGGTTGGTGAAAAAAAAATTACGCCTCGACGGGAGGGATTGTCGAGTGAGGCTGGCTTTTCCATACTCGAGTCGCAGGATATTTCTGGTCTAGCGTGCGATTCTGGAAATTGATGACTGCGATTTTCTGTGTGTGAGAAGGCTGATTTTGAATGACTTTTGTGAAAATGAATTACCGTTCCCTACAACATTGTGACGACGTAGCGCGTTACACGTATTACTTAAATTACCACACGCCACTTCGGGATTGGAAATGATGTGTCTTTCCCGCAGGAACGTGTATTCGTGAATGCGGACGTGCAAGGGAAAAGATGTACCCTTCACATCGCCGATCGATAACTTTCCCTTTTTAGTTTTTCGTACATTGTTCTGTGGATTAATTCCACTCTCTACGGTAACGTCCAAGTTTTAAACCTAACTTTGCTATTTCCTGAAACGTGGTATTTGTTGTTTCGGCATTCTTACAATTACCTCTTTTGGCAAATCAATTTTCCTTTGACTTACTTCGTTCGTCAATATATCCGATGCATTTCACTGTCTGATTGCGGAATTACGAAGGAAAAGAGCGAGTACGACTTCGGAGTTATTCCTTTCGAACTTCACATATCCCTATTGCAATGCATGAAGTGACAATCTGCATGTTATGACGAAATGTCACACGCCTACGACGAATACATCGTGCGCTGTCGCAGTAGCCACGTATGTGGCATTAACGTAGCTATTATTCTGTCGAACTTTGTCTCCAAATAATTAATTGTCATTTTTCTGCACGTTTTAAAACGTGCCTCGTGAAAATCCGACCGGAAGTGTGGTTTCCACGCTCACTTGTTGAGTTTAAACGGACACTTTGCAATGTGACGGGCACAGAGCATGGAACATTGTTGAAATTTTCAATTCCGTCGCACTGAAGGTCCACGATAATGTTTGTTTCAATTTATGTTAACGTTCTAAAACGTCTCCCGTCCAAATCCCTCTGTAATTATTGCTTTTTATGAATAATTTGGAGTATGGCATTGGAAATTTGTTTTTGTCAGCAACGGATTACAATATATTTCTTAAACCATGGAATCAGTCGCACTGACACTAGTCACGAATAATTGCCTTAATTTCCTTGTCGTTTTAAAACCGGTCCCATCAAAATTCACTGGTTTTTACTGTTCCTATGACATAACGTTGATATTGAAAAATCAGCATTTGCTGTCAGACACATAATATGGGATATTTTTCAAAGTATTCATTCTGTGGCTACGGAACTCCGCTATAATGTTCTTTTTGAATACACCTAAGTTTTGAAACGTCTCCCGTCCAAATCCCACGGTAATTATGGTTTTTAGAAATAATTTTGAGTATGAAAATGGAAAT
Organism: Ischnura elegans; assembly: GCF_921293095.1. NCBI lineage: Eukaryota > Metazoa > Arthropoda > Insecta > Odonata > Coenagrionidae > Ischnura > Ischnura elegans. The sequence continues at coordinate 117,965 of NW_025791688.1, forward strand.
TTGATTAACTCATTAGCGACTGTAACACATTTTTAAAACTATTTACTCCGTTGCACTGACACTTGTCACGAATATTTGTCTTAATTTTCTTGTCGTTTTAAAACCGGTCCCATCAAAATCCACTGGTTTTTACTGTTCATATGACATAATGCTGATATTGAAAATTCAGTCTTCGCTTACTTTCAACCCAAAAAATGGCGTATTTTGAAAGTATTTATTCAGAGACTATGATACTCCTCAATAATGTTTGTTTTCACTTTAAGAACGTTTTAAAATGTCTCCCATCAAAATCCCTCGGTAATTATGGTTTTTATGAATAATTTTGAGTATGACACATTTAATGTCATTATGTCATACACACATTGTAACATATTAATTCAACCATTGATTCAATCGCACTGACACTCGTCACCGACAATTGCCTTATCTCTCCTATTGTTTTAAAACTTGTCCCACCAAAATCCGCTGGTTTTCACTGTCTATAGGACATAATGTTGTTATTCAATATTTAGCCTCTGCAATATTTCAGTCACTTCAACCGGAATATTTTTTAAACTAATTACTCTAACGCTACGAAACTCGACACTAACGTATGTTTTACTATTGTTAACGTTTTAAAACGCATCCCGTCAAAATCCCTCGGTAATTATGGTTTTTATGAATAATTTTCAGTATGACACATTTAATGTCATTATGTCATACACACATTGTAACATATTAATTCAACCATTGATTCAATCGCACTGACACTCGTCACCGACAATTGCCTTATCTCTCCTATTGTTTTAAAACTTGTCCCACCAAAATCCGCTGGTTTTCACTGTCTATAGGACATAATGTTGTTTTTCAATATTTAGCCTCTGCAATATTTCAGTCACTTCAACCGGAATATTTTTTAAACTAATTACTCTAACGCTACGAAACTCGACACTAACGTATGTTTTACTATTGTTCACGTTTTAAAACGCATCCCGTCAAAATCCCTCGGTTATTATGGTTTTTATGAATAATTTTGAGTGTGACACATTTAATGTCATTTTGTCATACACACATTTTAACATATTAATTCAACCATTAATTCAATCGCACTGACACTCGTCACCGACAATTGCCTTATTTCTCCTATTGTTTTAAAACTTGTCCCACCGAAATCCGCTGGTTTTCACTGTTTATAGGACATAATATTGTTATTCATTATTTAGCCTCTGCAATATTTCAGTCACTACAACTGGAATATTTTTTAAACTAATTACTCTAACGCTACGAAACTCGACACTAACGTATGTTTTACTATTGTTAACGTTTTAAAACGCATCCCGTCAAAATCCCTCGGTAATTATGGTTTTTATGAATAATTTTGAGTATGACACATTTAATGTCATTATGTCATACACACATTGTAACATATTAATTAAACCATTGATTCAATCGCACTGACACTCGTCACCGACAATTGCCTTATCTCTCCTATTGTTTTAAAACTTGTCCCACCAAAATCCGCTGGTTTTCACTGTCTATAGGACATAATGTTGTTATTCAATATTTAGCCTCTGCAATATTTCAGTCACTTCAACCGGAATATTTTTTAAACTAATTATTCTAACGCTACGAAACTCGACTCTAACGTATGTTTTACTATTGATAACGTTTTAAAACGTATCCCGTCAAAATCCCTCGGTAATTATGGTTTTTATGAATAATTTTGAGTGTGACACATTTAATGTCATTTTGTCATACACACATTGTAACATATTAATTCAACCATTGATTCAATCGCACTGACACTCGTCACCGACAATTGCCTTATTTCTCCTATTGTTTTAAAACTTGTCCCACCGAAATCCGCTGGTTTTCACTGTTTATAGGACATAATGTTGTTATTCATTATTTAGCCTCTGCAATATTTCAGTCACTTCAACCGGAATATTTTTTAAACTAATTACTCTAACGCTACGAAACTCGACACTAACGTATGTTTTACTATTGTTAACGTTTTAAAACGCATCCCGTCAAAATCCCTCGGTAATTATGGTTTTTATGAATAATTTTGAGTATGACACATTTAATGTCATTATGTCATACACACATTGTAACATATTAATTCAACCATTGATTCAATCGCACTGACACTCGTCACCGACAATTGCCTTATCTCTCCTATTGTTTTAAAACTTGTCCCACCAGAATCCGCTGGTTTTCACTGTCTATAGGACATAATGTTGTTATTCAATATTTAGCCTCTGCAATATTTCAGTCACTTCAACCGGAATATTTTTTAAACTAATTACTCTAACGCTACGAAACTCGACACTAATGTATGTTTTACTATTGTTAACGTTTTAGAACGCATCCCGTCAGAATCCCTCGGTAATTATGGTTTTTATGAATAATTTTGAATATCACAATTGGAATTTCATTTACTCAGCCACACAAATGTCTGCCGTTCCCTTATCAAAACTATGTTCTTTCACGGATTAACACCAGTTCACTTTTAAAACGAAGGAAGAGTTAATGCACGTATTCCTGACGAGTTTCATTGCACGACTCATTACAATTTCATTTATATCACATATTATGTAATCTCCAAGCCCTGATGCCACAACTGCACATATCAACATTCCCCCAATCATCATTCTATTCCCAAACTATCGCCATGGACTAACGCTTCCATTGATACACTTCCTAAAACGCATACTCCAGTCAAGTTTTACAATTTCCGAACATCAAATAGCAATGTTATTCTGCATAATGCCCCGACAATTAAGACTTGTTTTCAAATTGCAAACTTCACCTATCATGATATCTCTCCTTGGGTATCGATTTCCATCACATACCTTTTCAAATGCTAAGAAAGGTAAACCACTTATTCCTGACCAGTTTAATTGCATAAAACAAACTAATTTCCATAATGACACAGTTTGTGTACTCTCGAAGCGTTGACAACATAACAGCTCATTCCAACATTTAACCATGAAAATTATATTTCCCTAACGACGCCCAGCCTTTAACTAATAACATGATCAGTAATTTATGGAAAGAATTAATGTATGAATTCACTGCATTACGCCCCACATTTCCCTATCGTTTGCCTTTCTTATCAGCAAACTCCTACACATCGGCCAACTTCAGCCTGAACAAACAAATGATGTATTGGTTGTATTTGCAATGCAACGACATAATTACCACATTCACATGAAAGTATGCACTACCAATTTCTTCGCGTTAACACATTTTCTCAGTCACACGCAATAACGGATTTATTTTCCGAATTTTTCCTCTGTCGCCTTCCAACACTTCACTTTGCGCCGCCTTTCTTCTACCATACATTTCACAAACACGGGGACAACATCGACACGGGGACTTCACTTGCACATTAGGGAACACTTGTCACAGTGTTTGCGACGAGTACCACTTCCACATTGCGTTTTAATACCTACAATTTTTACTCAAATTCCGTGAGGTTCTTGCGTGATGCAAGAATCCTAGCCGATAGTTCCGCAACTGCCACTAGGGCGCACCACCTCCCGAGACACGGTTCCGTGAAACGGCAGGCGATGAGTCCAGCATACGATACAATGTATTATACCATCCGAGAATGCCACGTTTAACCAAGAAATGTAACTAATTCCACGTCAATGAGTGCTGCGCTGTCATTACCCGTACGCCTGTGTTGTTGATTCTCGTCTTGCCTCGTTGCCAAGGTAATGGCGTATTGTTGATCGAGCATCGAAATTTCGTGCTTTCGCGAAAACGTACCGTGGGATGGTTAGGGAGATGTACCGTTGAACATCGATGGTATGATAACAATCTTCAAACCTTATCTTTTCTGAAAATGACCGTTATTAATTACTTGGGTAGTTTAAACTATTTTTAATAATTCAATGAAAAACCCTCTGCACGCCATCTCCCAATGGACACCGGGAAGCGGAAGCCGATTTCCATGCCTTTAGAGTATGTAATCCCGCTGTGATAACCGAGGATCGAAGGAAAATGTCGCGTGGCATGCAAATTAAAATTATTCCCAAACCTATTTCTCTCATTCACCACATATCGGAGTCAACGAAACTCTCGCATTAGGGAATAAATTCCGAGGAAGTGATTGCAGTAATGACTGAAAATGGATTTTTCCCAAAGCCTTTCCTCTCCAACGCTACGTTAATGTCACTCTTGAAACACGCGAATAAAATATGTAGAAAATATTTCACATAGTGACCTTTCTTTCTCAAAAGAAATTTTCGCGGCATATTCCGGCTCTGCATTGCTCGCGGTAGGTGATTGAAAATATTTTTTTAAACAAGTTCAAGAATAAAAGTAATGCCAACAGCACCCGGTATTCCCAGGCGGTCACCCGTCCAAGTACTATCCGGGCCCTACGTAGTTTAACTTCGGTGATCGAACGAGAACCGGTGAATTGTACGTGGTATGGCCGTTGGCGAGTACATGACCGAATCCTCAAAAAGTTATCATGACTTGAGAATCGAAGGAAGATCTGGTTTCTTCGCGGTTGTATCTGCTTTTGTTTCTGTTGAATAGTTACCATTTCCAGACAACAGTCCCTTGATGCTTAAGCAATTCTCAATTCCGTTATATCTTTTGGTCCATCTTTGAAAATGTGTTTATGAAAAATGTCTTTCGTAACGGTGTGCTTTTTGGTGTAATGGCGATTCGTTTCAGCTTTAATCCATTGTTAAATGTCGCCTGTTGTTGTTTCGACTGTTTAATGATCGATGTAACGCAAGGGATGCATTTACTTCTTCAAAGAAATTTTCTGGCAAAAGAGGATTATGTAATGCGTAACGAGGGAATTAATTTGAGAAAGATAATTCTTGTCGTTCCAATTTCTTCATCAACATTTTCCGGACTTGACGGTGTTATGCTCTTTGTTGGTTAAGCAACGTGTAAAAAATCGTTTTCACCATTCTTGGAACATAATGTTTAAACCCTACATTCATACATTTTTCTTTATGTCATTTATCTATCTCCCAATGCCAACACACTGCCACGGAGACAGGAATTCGTGGTTATACTCCAAGTTATATTACGGATTGGAAGTTGTTATCCTTCCTCGCTTATCGTGCTTCACTCTTTTTCCCAATTGCGATTATGAGGTGGCATTACTGCCCCTGTGATGCGAACCGATTTCGTAACATTTACGTGGAGGAATGACGAACGATACTGCGCCCCTTCAAAAACTCTGTCCGTTGGCAGGGAGCCGACCTCGATTCAAAGTTCTCCCCTACCGACAGTTGCTTACGTCACACGCTGCCGCTTCTCGGTCGGGGAGACGTACCTTCCCCCACCACCATTTCCGACCGTGGGAACAAGAGTCCCCTTCATGTTCCCATACAGGCGGGCGACTGGCATTTGCTTTCGTGAAACGTATGCCCGACGGAAATATTTCCAACCCTAAAATTTCACTTGCGCTATGGAAATACTTCATTGGACGTGTACACCGATCATTGATTGATAAATTCCTCGACATGACTATTGCGTGAAAGTAATGAAAGTGTACTGTTGACGAGGGAACGTTATACATTGAGCGTTTTTTTTTTCAAGTATTACACGTTATCTCGAAGCCTTGCAAAACCCTACTTCCATTAATGGCAGTCGATTACCTTTCCACATTTTTAATGGTGCTATGCCATGAAAGTATGTGTTGCTGTCATTGGAGTGATTATCCTCGCGTGCAAGTCTTTCGATACGGCAGGTATTGAATGATGCCATGAATAGAAAACACTTACTCACTTTTTACGTCGACGGGAAACAAACGAAGGAGGCCATTGCGTCTTTTGAAAAATTCGCCCCTTGGAACTTCTTTTTTTCTTCCCGGCGTCCCCTGCCCCACTCGCTGCGTTTAGGTTCGTGGTGGGGGAACCCGTCCCCCACCACCCGGATCCAAGCGTGGGAACTACCCCACACACGGGTTCCCAGGAAAGTTGTCTTCGTTGACCCAAGAATTTCCCCACCCCCGGATTCTTTCCACGTGGCGGAACCTCGCACGAAGAGACAGTGCGTTACAAAAAATTTGTGGACGAATAAAACTTTGAAACGGTATGGAGGGAAATGTTTATAACTGACTGCACGAAATGGATTACGTCGCACTGGTTTTTTCTGAAACAGTCTTCATTAATGAATTAGAGAATGAGGGATACAAATACATCTTCCAATAAGGACGCTGAATAATCCGATTCGCCAAGTAATACTTTCCAACTGCAACGAAAGAAAATGCTCGTGACGAGGGAGCATAATTTTAGACGATTCCGGCATTTAACGCGACTCCGGTGTATATGGAAAAGGTGTTTGCGATATTCCGTGTCCACCACGGCTAAAAATTTATTTCAAAGTCACGGGGGACTGCATTGGGAATGATGCATCACATTTTAGAATTTTCTTTCATTCCCGTGATTTAATGAAGGGGAAAATAGGCGCTCTGGGATTTTCTCACCCGCGCGGTTACCCGAAGGAATGTTTCTTATTTCAGTAGCCGCCTTTCCGTCGGCCGATGTGCGCAGAGAAAGTCTGTGAATCGCCGGGAGAAGCACGCCGCACCATCTAGCGGCGGCGGCGGAACCATACTCGGACAGTTCGCAGCCAAGTGCGAAATAGGCGACCAGCTAGTTATTAGTTAATTTATGGTATATTAATACGAGACTTAGTCATTCACTAGTAACCGAAGAAGGGGAGAATATCAATAACATTCTCGCTTTTTCTGCATTTCCCTTGCAAACCATTCCTAATTAACATGCTGAAGTAACACAATGGCAAGAATGGTTTCCAATGCAGTGCACGAAAAAAAATTATGTTAGAATTATGGAGTTATGACTAAATTTATCAAAGTTTTCGGTTCACGAGGGACATCAAAATATTCGGTAGAAATCAGCAAACGATTTGGATAAAGTGTATGAAATTGGATTGCTATTTGTCAACTTACAGGCCACAGAATTTTTTTTCCCGTGTCTTATATGTCTTCGGGAGGCAATTTATATTAAGCAGACAACATTCCCCTATTATTCATGGTTAAATAAAAAACACAGTACTATTCCACAACCTTATATTTTTGCAGTCTACTAGTTTCAACGTTACAACGTCATTATCAAGACTAACATTTAAAGTAATGTTAGTCTTGATAATGACGTTGTAACGTTGAAACTAGTAGACTGCAAAAATATAAGGTTGTGGAATAGTACTGTGTTTTTTATTTAACCATGAATATCTCATCGTTCCACCAAGTAACGCCTAAATCTGTTGATTATATTCCCCTATTAATAAAAATTAGCAGTAGTTGCAAGAAGTGGCATTTTTGATAAGCGAATTCCATGATTTTCCACCGTTGGTTGCTATGTTACGTCGCACGTAATGTTGAAAGAATTAGCGACGCAAAGTTTCCATTATTTGCTGTACTCGCGTTACGTCTTGCATTGAAATGTTTATGTGTAGCAAACAGCCAACAGGAAACCAAATTACTTCGTTACTAAGGGTAACTATATCGTTCAGCGCTCAAGCGAAACTGCTCAATGTCACGAAAAGCTTTCCAAATAATTAAGTTATGATTTGAAAATCATTGTGGAAGAGACGAGTGTGTTCATTAACATATTTCACAAGGCAGACGGCACGGATATTTATTGCTACGGATTAACTCGTTCCGTGCGTTTTAATAGAATGTAGAGAAATGTGGATTGCCTATTCATAAGATATTAATTAATCGGTTCCCTCCCTTTACTGACTAAATGTACGGCTATACTCCGAAACTCTGCGAACTCCTCTCGTGTACTGCGAATATGTACAACTATGGGAGTTCCGTTTAAGGATAAGTCGTTGACAATGGCAGACAGTAACGATATTACTTATTGATAAGAGGAAGGATATTTGACGTATGTAGGGTGCAATCGAGGAAGGAAAGTAGACCTGGCTAATCACGAGACATAATTTATTCGGATAAGGAAATTCTTCGATCGCTCGCGAAATAATGTAATTTCCGCTTCACTCCAATGGCTGGAGAACGATTGTCATTAACCGTGGCATGCGAAAATGTAGTAAGAACTTACGGTACCGTTAGGGAATATGTAAAATTGAATCGTGGACAACTGCGAGCAGCAACTCGGACACGAAACATTTTCAGAGTAGGAAGGAACGGTAACTAACAATTAAATCGCTCACTGCATTCGTCGCGGAATCAATATGCTAATGAAATGGTCCGGTATTCACGGCTTATGAATGAATCACTTCTAATCACCTATGGTATAACCGAGCCGAGTTCTTTCCCCGCTTATCCGTGTTATCGCGTTTTCTCTTTCCGTACTGCGATCGTGAACCCACTCTTGTCATAAGGACACTGCGCGATGTGTCATCGAGAGCACACACAATGCCATGCGATGGTAAAGTTCCTCGTCTCGCGACGAGCACCTACGGCCGAGATGTTCTCTGCCTCGCGGCCCCCTGCCCTGCACCCGCGATGCCGAGAATCGTCAGCCGCACGGAGTGTATTCCTGCCTTGAGTCGAAGCGGTCCGCTCCCTTCGATCGCCGAAATGAAATGGAAATCGCGGGCGGAGGAAAGACACCGCTTGACAGTCGTCACTTCACTGGCAGATGATCATTTACGAGGCGGTCGTGTTCCGATCATGTACATTTAAACGATACTGTGTTTGATGAATGGATTATTTACAGATATTCCGTGCTTCGCGTCGTTGGAATACAGTGTGGTGTTTCATTGTTGTAAATGACAACATTTGTTTTCCGCATTTCACGACAATTGACCGCGGATGAGTCGATAAATCATTCATCATGGCTAGCGTTCACATATTTGCGACGAGTCGCAATCCGGGAAAGAAATCCCACCGAGAGACGATATTTCAAATTCCGCTCTGGACGTCCACGGCGAGCGACTGCGAAAAGGCCCCCTGCGCCATCTATTGGCGGAATCTGAATTACTACTTGATCACTCTTGCAGCGGTAGCTGTCGTGAGAAGACGACGCGAATAATTATTAACAGTTATAATTAGTCCATGTTTATCAGCGGTTACTCACATAACGCCGGTTATGTAGTGTTCTTTGTGACGCACAGCAAACGCGAGGAAATGAGTGAAAGTGTCTGTGTCGAAGGATGTATAGGAAAAGTGAGTGAAGTGCACGAGAATCAATAGTGTGATGACAACAGCGATTCTGATAGCCGTGCAGGTGAATACTGTGATCCACAACCAGCGAGCCGAGTAAGTACGCTATTACTTATTTAAACACTTTTCACGCTCGTATTCGTCGACTGTGTTGTTCCTTGCGTTTCTCTTTTGTGTGGAAAAGTAAACTGTGTAGTGATTAATTCACTGTTTGACGATGATGACGGTTGATTGATCCCAACGTGTAATTGTGTATCCTAAGAAAACCGAAATTATTCGTGGCGTCCTTAATTGTTACGAGTTGAGTGAATCGCGGCTTAATTTAAAATTGTTTGCCTTTCTTTGTTCCAAGAAGTTGATGGTTTTCCCTTGCACTTTGTATCTTAGGCACTGTGCACTGTTTGAAATGTTGACGAAAGAGTGGAAGGAAGAATATTTTTCGCTAATGTTTTCCTTAGCAACGGATTGCTGGTTTCACATTAGTGAATACGGAATAATTAAATGGAAGTGTTTAGCGTGTTATATCGTCGTCCTTAAATTTGCATGAGTGAAGTGATGTTAATTGCCAGATCTTGATTAGTAATACGTGTCAATGCTAAGTCTAGTAAGTGCAATGAAAGAACAATTAACGATGTTGACGATTACACGTCCCATTCCTACCGTCAGGCGTCTTTGGTTATTCTTAACGTTCCTTTCGTGGGAATGTAATTCCTTTTGTGCTATTTCATTTTCTCTTGGCAGCGGAATAACGTAAATAATTAGGGCAGGGATATTATAACGTAAATAATTAGGGCAGTTTTATGGTAAGCTGTGATAACTTAACATGTGATTTTAAAAGCGAACTGTTAGCATAACGGAGCCCAAGGAATGTTATCGGACGTAGTAGAGGAATTACTTTTCAAACGTCAAAGGCAAACTCACAAACATTTCCCAGATTGTACTGCCTCTTTCAGTAATTCCTGATTGCTACATCATTTTCTTCGCCATACGAATGTTAACAGTGACATCCGTACTTGATATATTGGTTTAAAATCGCTTGGAAATCGTCGAAAACCACGTAAGACTCTGCATCATGAGGTACGTTTTGGTGGATATTTTGAGGTACAAGAGTACTCTATATTCCAATTATGCAAATGTTCACCACATTGCGCTTGAATCTTGGCTTAATTTACGAAATTATATGCGACTTTAAGGCGGGGATTTGGTCGTTCGACGTGCCATTGTTGTGGAGAACATTAATAGTTCACGACAATTGACAATCGATGGTTCATTAGGTATGGCAAGGATTCGCATATTGCCGCTGCGTTGCGAATAATTATCCCAATTGCTTTCCCACGCGCGATTCCTAATTCCCAACAGCGATGCGCGCAGTGGACTGCTGGAGGTTCCCCCCGCACCATCTAGCGGCCGAATCTGTATTACCACTCGATCGCTCTTGCTGCGGCAGCTGCAGTGAGAAGACGTCGCGAGTAACTAATATCAGTGATAATTGTATAATGTTTATCAGCTGTAACTGACATAACGCCGGTTCTGTAGTGTTCTTTGTGACGCTTGGCAATCGTGAGGAAAGGATTGAAAGTGTCTGTGTCGCTGGATGCATAGGAAAAGTTAGTGAAATGAACGGGAATGAAGTGTGTTGACAACAGCGATTGTGATCTACAGCCGAAGAGCCGAGTAAGTACGCTGTTACTTATTTTTCCACTTTTTACATTCATAATCGTTGTCTGTGTTATTCCTTGGCTTTCTCTTTTGTGTAGAAAAGTGAACTGTGATGTGATTAATACACTGTTTGACGATGATGACGGTTGATTGATCCCAGCGTTTAATTGTGCATCTTAAGAAAACAGAAATTAGTCGTGGCGTCCTTAATTGTTACAAGTTGAGTGAATCGTGGCATAATTTAAAAGTGTTTGCCTTTGAATGTGCTAAGACGTTGATGGTTTTCCCTTGCACTTTGTATCTTAGGCACTGTGCACTGTTTGAAATGTTGACGAAGGAGTTGAAGGAAGAATATTTTTCGCGAATTCCTTAGCAACGGATTGTTTGGTGTCACAAGATTTATTACGGAATATTTTAATGGAAGTGTTTGCGGTGTTACATCGTGGTCGTATACTCTGTATGTGTGAAGTTATGTACATTGGCAGATCCGGATTAATAATAAGTGTAATGCTATGTATTTGGACTGCTGTTATGAAAGCAGTCAGCGATATGGAATAGTGCACACCGCATTTCCACTGTCAGCCGGCGTTGATTATTGTTAACGTTCCTTTCGTCCGAATATAATTCCTTGTGTGATATTTCATAACGTCTTGGCAGCGGAACTACTAAATTATTTGGAGCAACGATAACATTTTATGGTAATGCTGTGTTAAGTTGACATGTGACTTGAAAAGCGTAGTGTTACCATCACGGAGGCCAAAAGAATTTTATCGGATATGGAAAACAAAATTTATTACGGAATATTTTAATGGAAGTGTTTGCGGTGTTACATCGTGGTCGTATACTCTGTATGTGTGAAGTTATGTACATTGGCGGATCCGGATTAATAATAAGTGTAATGCTATGTATTTGGACTGCTGTTATGAAAGCAGTCAGCGATATCGAATAGTGCACACCGCATTTCCACTGTCAGCCGGCGTTGATTATTGTTAACGTTCCTTTCGTCCGAATATAATTCCTTGTGTGATATTTCATAACTTCTTGGCAGCGGAACTACTAAATTATTTGGAGCAACGATAACATTTTATGGTAATGCTGTGTTAAGTTAACATGTGACTTGAAAAGCGTAGTATTAGCATCACGGAGGCCAAAAGAATTTTATCGGATATAGAAAAGGAATTGATTGTAAAACGTAAAATCAGAAACGTTTCCTCAGACTCGTGAAATTGGAGACCAGCAAAACGCCATTGTCATATGATTGAATGAAGACTATTTTAAGTCCTCGACACTCATTTTCGCACACCGCATGTGTTATGATTTCCGGGAATATTGTAAACTGTGCTCTTTCAATGCGTTACTGATTGTTGCGAGGTAACCGTGGGGGCTCGAAAGTTAAATAGCTTTCGCCATGAGTGATAATTACTCGATTTCATTACATCAAACTTTTTTATCGCTGTTCTTTCCTGGGAAAGGGAATGATATATGTGATTGTTGACGTTCTAATTATCCTTAGCAACCGGGTGTTTGCTGGTTTCATTGCTGTTGTTTTCAATTGTTTCAACAAGTACGAACGCTGAAGTTGTTGCACCGATTTGCGTGTGGGAAGTGTTCCCCTACATTTAGCTTGCATTGAAATATTCTGCTTGTTGCGAATTAAGTGTCGATAGTAAGTATCGTACGTAGGCGTTTTGTTGTCTTTGATAGGCCGTCGAAATTGTGCTTCGTAGGACGTCGTGCGTTTGATGAGTAACTGTTACAATAAATCTGTAATGGAATTGATGTAATGAATAGTTCACGAAACAACTCCGCGATTAATATATTTCTCGAATGCATCTGCAAGCTTTGTCCGTTTAACCGATTGCAAGCGTGCCATTACAACGTAAATGAGACATAATGAAAGAAAGAAATTGCGTCCTTCATGTTCCGGGAGCACAATTTTATCCATCGCATGACACGCAAGTTCGGACGACAGCATTTTGTTTTGCTTTTCTCCAGGCTCGACACCCCCGATACCGGCTGCCTAGTCAGTGTGCGTGTCGAGACTTGCAGGAACTCAAATCGTATGGGAGTCGAAGTGGTCCGCTAGTTTTGAACGCGAAAATAAAATGCGATACGCCGAGCGACGCTCGGTGGTCGGCAGTTAATAGCATTGCCCGGATTTAATTTCCTTCAGTCAAAATTAACATTCACCAACGATGAGAAATGTGCAGGTTTACAATGATGTGTTCATAGATTGAATTTATAAGTGGTTTTACGTGCGAAACGGACGCAAGCTTTGCGTCTTCGGACGAAAAGGCTATGTGCCATTGCTGTCATTAATAGTAATTGTTCGAGACAGTCAAGATCCGAGGACTCGACAGCGTATGCATTGGCATTGTTGACCTCGGTCGTAAACAATAGCCCGGGTGCGCTGTCCCTCGGGGGATCGAACGTTCAAACTTGTGTTTGCACGCGCCCGGCGAGGCAGGCACCGGACTGCGGAGTGGCCTCCCTCGCACCATCTAGCGGCAGCGCGTGTTACTTTTTGAGCACTCACGATGCAATACTTGTCCCGGGATGCGGATGACGAGATTAATTATTACATTGTTGCAAGTTTGTCAGTGACACCTGACATTACGTCGTTTGTATCTTCCACCTTTTGACGCTACACACGTGTAAGAAAAGGAATGATGAATGATCAATAGCCGATCCGGTTAATGAAGGGAATCGCACGTAGCAGGGTTTTAATTATTACGCTATGAATTAATTTTCGTTTCCAGAAAATCTAAAAGGAGAATACTAATCGTTGAAAGCATTTCACAAATTGACCTTCGTCTTCTTTTTTTAAAGAATTTTTCTCGGCATTCTCTGGCAATGCATAGCTCGTGGTAGCTGAGTTAAAATATTTTTTTAAGTTTAATAGTTGCCAGTTTCCCGCAGTAGTTGGATGTGCTTTAGTGTCTCTCAATTCCGTTATTTCATGTACTCGATATTTCAAAATGTGTTTCTGAAAAATGTCTGTAGCAACGGTGTGCTTGTTACTGTAATGGCGATTTCTTTCAGCTCCCATCGCTTAGTGAATGTCGCCTGTTGTTGTGTCAACTGTTTCATGATCGAAATTATTTTGGTATGCATTTAATTTTAAAAATGGATTCGCTGGAAATGGAGCATTATGGAATGCAGACAGGAAATGCAGTTCTCTCAAGGAATAATTTCGAGAAGTATATTGTTCGGCGTTACATTACTTTATTTAAATTTTCCGGGCTTGACTGTTTTAAGCGCGGTTTCTCTACGAATGACATAACGAATGTATCAACCTAGGAACAGAAATATATTATCCAAGAGTGGTGAATAAAAAAGTTATATCGATCGTTCGTGGAACAATATAATTTTCGCTGTAATCACGGACGTTTCCTTCATGAGATGTCATTTACTATACTCACGGAATTTACTCGAGCGAAATGATTTTTTTCAGTATGTACGATGTAAGTAACTTACGTGTAGAATACGGAAGGAATGGTATGGGCCTAAGAAATGGCATGGACTGCACAAAGGCAGCGTTCTGCGCGATAAGGAAAAGTTAATTGGGAAAAACTGAAGTGGCGTGTTTCAATCGTTTCACTTGAAGGAAGTGGGAGTACTGCCATTTCACGTGAAAGAAAATGCAATGCACATCCTTCAACGCATGCATGTGGTGAATAACTTGTAATTAGTTCTCATAAGGATAGGGGAAAAAAATAAAAAGTGATACCAACAGCACCCGGTGTTCCCAGGCGGTCACCATCCAAGTACTATCCGGGCCCGACGTTGCTTAACTTCGGTGATCGGACGAGAACCGGTGTATTCAACGTGGTATGGCCGTTGGCGAAGATATGTATGGCTTTTGAAGAATGTTATACTCATTCGGTGATTAGATTCGATAGTTCACTATCTGACTTTGTAACAATTTGGAGTTAAATGTCATACAGGAATGAAATTGAGCATCAACGGCGCATAAAAAATTTCCATTTCAAAAGTATCAGTTTCGGAAATGGATCTGTAAGAGTTAGTTTTCATAAATGTTGCGGAAAGGAAGGTAGAGGCTTTCGAAGATGGATTACAATGGGCTGCCAACGTGGAATATGGAGTGAACTGAAAATGATGGAATAACGGACAAACGGTTTGACGTAAGAGAAACTGTCCCACCAGTTTTCTGAGTAACAAAGTGCCTTTCGTTGTCATAACAAGGAAATAACATTAACGATCGTCTCGTGCGGCTGCAAGTAGACAAAATTTGTACGCACTGGAAGGATTGTCATGCAACGAGGAACTGTGGAGACGTTACGGAGGACTTTACATATAGCGACAGTAGAAATTCATGTACGCGATAGAGGGAAAGGAGAAACATCTGCCATGAAGATAAGGAAAGAGAAAATAATGTTGCATAAATTATTAATTTGTGGAACATTGTATCTGTTACGCTCGTGGAAAAACGATTTTTGAACTTGAACATTTGAGAGAGCCCGGAGACACCGTCACACTTCGCTTTCACAATGCGACGGCAACAATCACAGACTGTTGGAATGAAATAACTGATGAATGATCAACAATCTGTTGCTATGGCAACCAAGGATTAATCATAAAAATTAGGACCTTCTGAGCACTGAAAATGAGATATGGACTACCGTTGTGAATTTTAAAGTGGAACTTCGTTTTTGTCGTTGAAGTAAGCAATGGAAACATCACACTGAATGATGTAGGGCCCTAAAAAGGGCCGTTGGGGCGCTACCAAGTAATTTACTTGGAGCTGGTGTACTTGGTCACAGCCTTGGTGCCCTCAGACACGGCGTGCTTGGCCAGTTCACCGGGGAGCAGGAGCCTGACGGCGGTCTGCACCTCCCTGGAGGTGATGGTGGAGCGCTTGTTGTAGTGAGCGAGACGGGAAGCCTCGGCGGCGATCCTCTCGAAGATGTCGTTGACGAAGGAGTTCATGATGTTCATGGCCTTGGAGGAGATACCGGTGTCAGGGTGGACCTGCTTCAACACCTTGTAGATGTAGATTGCGTAGCTCTCCTTCCTCCTGCGCTTCTTCTTCTTGTCTCCCTTGGAGATGTTCTTCTGGGCCTTGCCGGCCTTCTTGGCAGCCTTTCCGCTAGTCTTGGGTGGCATGTTGGTATCAACGTTGCGTAGCAGCGAGA
>NW_025791689.1:0-30041 GCF_921293095.1 Ischnura elegans
AAATGAAGGCAGGCGGCGAAAGGAAGATTGGCGTCTTCGTAGCTGCCATCACGCCAACCACGGAGTGGCCTACTCAATCAATACTCAAGCTGCGCAGCATCTTTGGCAACGGCGTCAAAGTAACGCTGCACAAAAGTGATAACCCGCAGCTGTGCTACCGCTGCGCCCGCTTCGGTCACAGCTCGTTCCATTGCACGGCCGCGCCGAAATGCTTGCGATGCGCCGGACCTCACGCGCTCGCGGACTGTGAATCAACCAATCTATCCTGCCCTCACTGCCGCGGCAATCATCCCGGCTTCGCCCGCGAATGCCCGGTCTTCATCGCGGAAAAGGAAAAGAAGGAGGCAATGCGGAACGACCGATTTCAGCGAAACGCCGAACGCAAAGAGGCAATCCGCGAGAAAAAGGAGCAGAAAAAATCATCCGCCAAGAAGACTACAAAACAGCCGCGCCCAGTCTCCTCGGATGCATACTCTGCATCCGAATCCGACGCAGAATCTACAGCGGCAGCCGCACCCAGGCGGAAGCAGCAGCCACGACAAAAAATTCCATCGCTCGGGAAGCAGAATGCATGGTTTTCCGCGGACGCTTCCCGCCCGCCCGCGCCGCAGCGCCCGACGCCGAGACTGCGCCTCGAGATGCCGTACCCTTACTTGCCGCAGCCCGGTCCCGCACCACCTGCTGAGACGGCGGAATCCATCAAAATTCCGCTGTCAAAAGCGCAAAGAAAACAGCGCCTCCAAGCCGCTGCTGCCTCGCGAGAGGCAACCCAAGCATTTGCCGCGCCCGCGGCGAACTCTAATGATTTTACAGTCTCTCACTTTTTAGAAACGATGACCGCGATTGCTGCCAACCTGCAGGCCAATCTTCAGCTTCTGACGGCGACCATGGAGCAGTTGCCGCGCCTTTTCCACTCCCTCAGTCATGGCCCATAAACCCACATCAAAACATCTGTCCATCGTCTCTTGGAATGCGGGAGGCGCCGTGGCGCGGAAGACAGCGGAATTAATTGCATTTCTAAATCGACAGAAATGCGATGTTGCCCTGATACAGGAGACTCACCTCAACCCAGCCTGCCGGTGGAACATCCCGCGATTCAAGGTGTTCCGCGACGACCGCAGCAGAGGCAGCGGCGGCGGAACGGCAATCATCATTGCGGATCACCTTGAAGCGCAGCGCTTCACTCTTGATATTCACCCTACTGCCATCGAATGCACTGCCATTTCCCTTCAGCTGGAAGACGGCCCGCTGCGACTCATCAGCGCATATTCTCCGCCGAATAAAACTATTCGCGCGGATGATATCGACGCCTTATTTCCATCGGATGACCGGACGATCGCAGCGGGCGACTACAACGCTAAGCATTCCGCTTGGCACTCTCAGCATGAAAATCAGAAAGGGCGGCGTCTGCTTCAATTCATTAATCAACGAAATATCAACATCAGCGGGCCGCGTACTCCCACGCGTTACGGCGAGCAAGGGCATGGCGATGTCCTTGACATCGCGCTGCATAATCTCCCGTCGGCGCTGTCAGCGAAATCCATCCATGCATTGGACAGCGATCACATCCCGGTCATCTTTCATCTAAGCCGAAGTCCAGTGACAATTCCACCGAAGATCATCAAAGATTACAGCAGCGCCGATTGGGAGATTTTTCGCAGCGAGGTGACGAAGGGCATCGAACAACACCTGCCACTTACCCCGCTCAATTCACCGGAAAACATCGACCGGCAAGTCGCGACGCTGACAAATATCATCACAAAGGCGATTGATATTTCAGTGCCGTCAAAAACCATCCGAAGTTGGAATCATTTAGCTCTTCCGCTGCCTGTTCGCTGTCTCATCAGAACGAAAAATTATCTTCGCCGCGTCTTTCACCGCACCCGCGCTGATTCTGACAAAGCAAGATTGAACGACGCCAGGCGCCGAGTGCGTGACGCCATCACGGACTTCAGAATGACTTCATGGGATTCGAAGATTCAATCTTTAGATCTCAATGATGGCTCGCTCTGGAAAATGGCTCGCGCATTAAGGAATACTTCAGCGGAAGAAGCTCCATTGCGGACGGAAAACGGCTTGATTTTTAATCATCAATTGAAAGCAGACGCCATGGCGGAATATCTTGAGAACGTCTTCACGCCCATTGCACCGAAAGCAGGCATTCCTTGTCCGCTGCAAAGCCCCGTGCCTCTTCCAATACATCACAGAGAGGGGAGAGGACTTGGCGGTCTTTCAACGGAAGAAAACGAGGAAAATTCCGACACTGAGGAAGATCTCCCTACTCAGGCAGCTGCGGAAGAACCAGCGCGGCGGACTTCAAAGGGTCGGCCCGAGCGACCGGCCCTTTGCCTTTGTGACGCCGACACCGCCACCGCCGCCCACAGCCCTCCCACTTTTCCCCCCGGCACGTGCCTCTTACATCAGCCGGCGCAAGACTCGCACGCAGCTGCAAGCCCTTCACGCAGTCCGACAGAGAACGAAAACATAGCATCGGCGGAGAAAGAACTTCTTTCTTCTCGCCGCAACCTCTCCCCTCCTTCCCACTCCACTCACACCTGCCTTTCCCTTCCGAGGACAACACGACAACATGCACGTGCAAGCCCAGCAGCCACGGACTCCGACTCAGCAGAGATCTCCAACGCGGCGAACAATTCCCTTTGTTCTCGCCGCGGCGCAGCCCATGCCATTCACCCTTCGGCCGGCATCTCGGCCGAAAAGAAGACGAGGAGGCGACTTCGTGACGAAGGAGAGAAATCGCCCGACATCACAGCAGCGGAACTTCTCCAAGCGGTTAAAAAAACCAAAGCAAAAAAAGCTCCGGGACCGGATGGCATCGCGGGTGCGGCTCTGCGTGCAATGCCGCGCTCAATGGCATTCGTCTTGCTCTGCATCATGAACGCGTGCATCACCATCGGCCATTTTCCATCCCAATGGAAGACTGCTCGCGTCATCTGCATACCCAAACCCGGAAAATCGCCCAGCCGCTTGGAGAATTATCGGCCGATTTCTCTCCTTAACACGATGGGAAAACTCTTCGAAATCATCCTATTGCAGCATCTACGCAGCATCACGGAGGAGCTGGATCTTCTCCCGGATCACCAGTTCGGCTTCCGGGGCGAGCATTCGACAACACATCAAGTCGCACGTTTGCTAAACTTTATCGTTGAGGGCTTCAACTGTGAACGTCACACAGCGGGAGCCTTCTTCGATATTAGTAAGGCATTTGATAAAGTGTGGCACGAGGGCTTGCTCTGGAAGCTGAAATGCTTCGGTTTTCCGCGGTGGTGTCTACGCATCATTGCGGCCTGGCTCCGGGAGAGGACCTTCGCTGTGGCGTGGGGACCGGCAACATCGGCTCAGCGACGAATTCGAGCAGGCGTCCCGCAGGGCTCTGTTCTCTCGCCGCTGCTTTTTAATATCTTTACAGCTGATTTCCCAAGCGACTTTGGACCAAACGTGATGGCGGCGCTGTATGCTGATGATGCGGCATTGCTCGCGAGATCGTCGCGGCAGTTCAAAGCTGTCGAATATTTACAACGGGCGACCGACGATCTCGTGGAGTGGTACGAGCGTTGGCGTATGGCAGTCAACGAGGCGAAAACACAAGCGATCGTTTTTTTCCAGAGCGCGGAAGGAGCCCGGCGAACTCCTCGTCGGCGCTTCGGAAGTGTTATGGAAAGACGTCATACTCTACCTCGGCGTCTTCTTGGATAGACGCCTCACGATGCTGCCTCACGCCCGCCGCAAGGCCGCCATCATGCTCGCACGAAGAATCCAACTTGCTTCCATGCTTGGGAACACCAGATTGCCGCTCCGACGACGAGTTCTGCTGCATCAGATGATTCTCAGGCCCATCATAGAATACGCCGCGCCGGCATGGAGCGGACTCGCCTCCAAGGCCGCTAAGCACATCCTCTGCGTCGCGGATCGAAAATGCCTTCGATCAGCACTCCGCCTTGGCGTCATGCCGCATAACAACGCGCTCTGGGCTATCTCCAACCTACTTCCGCTCGAAGAACTCTTCCAGCTACGCACGCAAGAATTCCTCGAATCCTCAGCAAATTCGACTAACAGCGAGATCCGACATGTTTCTGCATACCAAGTGATGCCATGGGACAAATTTCGCCGCCCGCGCGCCGGAACGGGACGAAAAGAAGACCAACCGCTGCCGCCTTCCGAGCGGCGGTGAACGCATCGCAGGCGCCTCCGCCCGAGCAGTCTCCGAAATGTACGATAGTCCAGAGTCGGAGTAACGTGAAAAATTTCGCGTTTTTTTTTGCTTCCTGAAATGCCCATCGACTGAAGAGCCAGGTGTGTGCTGAGCAGTTGACAGAAGGCGGCAAGTTTTTGCCGTCAATACAGAGCGAGATTTTCATACCTCTCGTCCGAGACCATGGCAGACGCTACCGCAGCAGCCGCAGCAGCGCCCCCGGCGGCCCAGCCGTCCGGCACCGCAGCCGTCAAGCCCCTGCCCGCCGCCTCCGCAGCATCCAAGAAGGCCAGCAAGGGCGCCGCCTCCAAGAAGGCCCGCGCAAAGCCCTCGCATCCACCGACCTCCGAGATGGTCAACAACGCCGTCAAGAGCCTCAAGGAACGCGGCGGCTCCTCCCTCCAGGCCATCAAGAAGTACATCGCCGCCTCCTACAAGGTCGACGCCGAGAAGCTCTCCCCCTTCATCAAGAAGTACCTCAAGTCCGCCGTCACCTCCGGCACACTCGTACAGACCAAGGGCAAGGGAGCGTCGGGGTCCTTCAAGCTGAGCTCCACCACGCTGAAGGACAAGGCTGCACCCGCTGCAGCCAAGGCGAAGAAGACCGCAGCCAAGAAGACCGCCGCGGCCAAGAAGCCCAAGCCCGCGAAGAAGGAGAAGGCTGCCACCAAGCGGTCCGCGCCCAAGGAGCGCTCCAAGTCCGCGCCTCCTGCGAAGAAGGCAAAGAAAGCAGACAAGCCCAAGAAGAAGCCCGCAGCAGCCAAGCCAGCGGCGAAGGCAGCAAAGTCCCCATCGAAGGCGAAGAAGGCGCCCACCAAGCCCAAGGCGCCCAAGCCCAAGAAGACGCCCACCAAGCCCAAGCCCGCGGCAGCAAAGAAGGCCGCCGCCGCCCCCCAAGAAGAAGTGAGCGACCGAACCTCGCAGGTTCACCGAACTTCGATGTACGCGAAGTTCAATTTAGGCCCTCTTAAGGGCCATCAAGTCATACAGATGACTATTTTCCATGCTTAAAACAAAATTCCAAACTCCTCCACCTTACCAAATAAAGTTTCAAACCTTACCCTTTCAAAGAAATGAGTAGATGGACAATATTCCTTCTACAAATCAGCTAATTTGACGTCAAATGAATGCTCGTTCCATTGATGGTTGTCAGATAATTTTTTGGCAGTAAAAATTTACCTATGAAACTAAGTTTCGAAAGACGCGTCTGCTGCAGCAGAAAGCCTGATTGCTGAAAAGAATGAAGTATTTGCGTATCACATATTTGCAACCAAGACGGTAGATTGTTGAAAACAATGAAATATTGGCGAATGTCATTGTTGCATTAGTATTTTCCGTGACAATACTGCTGGCGGAAAACAATCGTCGCGCATGGCAACATCTCCTAACGACATTTTTTGAGTTCGAGAGATTCCTACATTGTCGTAACTCGATAAAGGATTGAGTGTACTCCTGACATTGTTATTCTGATAGAACTTCGTAATTTCCGTTACTTATGAAATTTAAATTGCCATTCTGTAAAGATAGCATTTTCCGTCAGGAAACTGCCAGGTTGCCAAGCACTCCATCTGCAAAAAACATCTTTTCATTAGTTTTATTCATACCTTCCAGTATTCATTTAAACTATTTTTCATTAGTTAATTATAATTATCATTAATTACAACTTTATTAATTTTTCATTCTCTTTCAGATTTTATTTATGAAATATTATTTCATTCTCGTCGATGAAAGCAATGGGAAACAATCGTCTGTATGACGTCTAGTCCTGAAAAGGACTTTTGTTTTTTGTGGCGACAAGAAGTCGACAGCGATCTAAGCGCGCTCTCCGCGGATACGGCGTGCCAGCTGGATGTCCTTTGGCATGATGGTGACGCGCTTGGCGTGGATGGCGCACAGGTTGGTGTCCTCGAAAAGACCCACGAGGTAGGCCTCGGACTGCAGCGCCATGACGGCGGAGCTCTGGAAGCGGAGGTCGGTCTTGAAGTCCTGGGCGATCTCACGGACCAGGCGCTGGAAGGGCAGCTTGCGGATCAGAAGCTCGGTGCTCTTCTGGTATCTCCTGATCTCTCGGAGGGCCACGGTACCTGGGCGATACCTGTGGGGCTTCTTCACTCCACCGGTGGGCCGGCGCGCTCTTGCGAGCGGCCTTGGTGGCCAGCTGCTTCCTGGGGGCTTTGCCTCCGGTCGACTTACGGGCTGTCTGCTTGGTACGTGCCATTTTCCTGTCGGGAAAGTAACTGAAGCGGCCGATTTCTCGACCCAATATATTGGCATGAGTGTGTAGACTCTTACATGTGCCGAAATGTGATTGGCTGAGAGTGCGAGACCGTCGAAAGACGTTATAAAATGGAAAGCCGAAAGTCAAGCAAGCACGATTCTCTCACCGAGACAGCAGCAACATGACCGGACGAGGCAAGGGAGGAAAAGGCTTGGGGAAAGGAGGGCGCCAAGCGTCATCGCAAGGTTCTTCGCGACAACATCCAGGGCATCACCAAGCCGGCCATTCGCCGTCTGGCCCGCCGCGGAGGTGTCAAGCGTATCTCCGGACTCATCTACGAGGAGACCCGCGGTGTCCTCAAGGTGTTCCTTGAGAACGTGATCCGTGACGCCGTCACCTACACCGAACACGCCAAGAGGAAGACCGTGACCGCCATGGACGTCGTGTACGCCCTCAAGCGCCAGGGACGCACCCTGTACGGATTCGGTGGTTAGATTTCCATCGCGGCAGCAGCCCATTACATCTGGCAGCTGCAGCATCATCGAATAACAAAGGTCCTTTTCAGGACCATAGAACATGCAGGATATTATTTGCCATTGCTTACACTCGTCGTAATCACAGAAATGTGATGTCATCGATAATACATGAGAACTAAGGTACTGGTTGAGTAAAGAAAAAAAAAAAAATTGATGGAATTGTCACATGACAAGTTACTATTATGCTAGTAAACCAAATACTTTCATTCATATTGAAAGTTGATTGAGTAAACTGCTGAGGGGACGATCAATTTGTTTCTATTTCTTAATCCAACCCATATTACCGACTTCAACAATAATGGTCACTAAGTGTTCTATTTCCGGTAGTTATTCTTACATTTTACAGCGGCACAAGCCGTTAACAATGTCGTCCATTGATTAGTGTTACTTAGCAACGACCCAAACGCCTTCGTCGATTTTCAAACAATTCTTCGACCGAATGCGGTGATTATGACACATTGTTATACATCGCCTATCTGTTGCTTAGAAACGCACTGCTGCCAACATATTTTCAAACTGCTACATAGCATTCGGACTTTTTGGATATCCATTCAAATGTTCCTTTTACAAGGCGAAGCTATGGTATTGCAACATGTTTTTCCCCCATCATAATACTAATCCCTTAATTACTATTCATTCATCATCACAGTTTCTCTTACTCTGTTTTTTCCACAGAGCTTTTTCTTCGGTGTTGGTATGCTTTCGTCACACTTGCTATCGTTCTATTATGTTATAATTTTCAAATTTTATAACCACTCGACAACTCGATCCACGACCTCTCCACCTGAGAAACAGAAAGTAATTTCTAGACTTTTTATGTGCATATTTTGGGAAGAGTACCAAATTCTTTGACATAGTCGTAAGACTGACAGACCTAGATGGTTTGCGGTCCTAAAAAGGACCATTTTTTTATTCTCTTCGTAAGAAGAGAACGCTTAAGCCTTCTTCTCGGTCTTCTTGGGCAGAAGCACGGCCTGGATGTTAGGCAAGACACCACCCTGGGCGATGGTGACGCCAGACAGGAGCTTGTTCAACTCCTCGTCGTTGCGGATGGCCAGCTGAAGATGACGGGGAATGATCCTCGTCTTCTTGTTGTCACGGGCAGCGTTGCCTGCCAATTCCAGGACTTCGGCGGCCAGGTACTCCATGACGGCGGCGAGGTACACGGGGGCACCGGCACCGACGCGCTCGGCGTAGTTGCCCTTGCGGAGCAGACGGTGGATACGTCCCACGGGGAACTGAAGTCCGGCCCTGCTGGAACGGGACTTGGACTTTCCCTTGACTTTGCCTCCTTTTCCGCGTCCAGACATGTTGAATCGAGTTGCTTTCGGCGGTACGGTGTAGACCTCTCGACGAAATGTTGATTACAACGGTGTCTGTGTGGCTTATACATTTTATGGCCTGCCGCTGGCCGACTGCTCCGTCTACTCGACCAATCCGGTGTCGGCGAGTCCCGACTTCACGGCATATAATAAAAATCTAGCGAAAAATTTTCATTCTCGCTGCTACGCAACGTTGGTACCAACATGCCACCCAAGACTAGCGGAAAGGCTGCCAAGAAGGCCGGCAAGGCCCAGAAGAACATCTCCAAGGGAGACAAGAAGAAGAAGCGCAGGAGGAAGGAGAGCTACGCAATCTACATCTACAAGGTGTTGAAGCAGGTCCACCCTGACACCGGTATCTCCTCCAAGGCCATGAACATCATGAACTCCTTCGTCAACGACATCTTCGAGAGGATCGCCGCCGAGGCTTCCCGTCTCGCTCATTACAACAAGCGCTCCACCATCACCTCCAGGGAGGTGCAGACCGCCGTCAGGCTCCTGCTCCCCGGTGAACTGGCCAAGCACGCCGTGTCTGAGGGCACCAAGGCTGTGACCAAGTACACCAGCTCCAAGTAAATTACTTGGTAGCGCCCCAACGGCCCTTTTTAGGGCCCTACATCATTCAGTGTGATGTTTCCATTGCTTACTTCAACGACAAAAACGAAGTTCCACTTTAAAATTCACAACGGTAGTCCATATCTCATTTTCAGTGCTCAGAAGGTCCTAATTGTTATGATTACTCCTTGGTTGCCATAGCAACAGATTGTTGATCATTCATCAGTTATTTCATTCCAACAGTCGGTGATTGTTGGCGTCGCATTGTCAAAGCGAAGTGTGACGGTGTCTCCGGGCTCTCTCAAATGTTCAAGTTCAAAAATCGTTTTTCCACGAGCATAACAGATACAATGTTCCCACAAATTAATAATTTATGCAACATTATTTTCTCTTTCCTTATCTTCATGGCAGATGTTTTTCCTTTCCCTCTATCGCGTACATGAATTTCTACTATCGCTATATGTAAAGTCCTCCGTAACGTCTCCACAGTTCCTCGTTGCATGACAATCCGTCCAGTGCGTTCAAATTTTGTCTACTTGCAGCCGCACGAGACGATCGTTAACGTTATTTCCTTGTTATGACAACAAAAGGCACTTTGTAACTCAGAAAACTGGTGGGACTGTTTCTCTTACGTCAAACCGTTTGTCCGTTATTCCATCATTTTCAGTTCACTCCATATTCCACGTTGGCAGCCCATTGTAATCCATCTTCGAAAGCCTCTACTTTGTCACGGGAGGTCCGCGCTTCAGCTGTCTTCCTTTCCGCAACATTTATGAAAACTAACTCTTACAGATCCATTTCCGAAACTGATACTTTTGAAATGGAAATTTTTTATGCGCCGTTGATGCTCAATTTCATTCCTGTATGACATTTCACTCCAAATTGTTACAAAGTCAGATAGTGAACTATCGAATCTAATCACCGAATGAGTATAACATTCTTCAAAAGCCATACATATCTTCGCCAACGGCCATACCACGTTGAATACACCGGTTCTCGTCCGATCACCGAAGTTAAGCAACGTCGGGCCCGGATAGTACTTGGATGGGTGACCGCCTGGGAACACCGGGTGCTGTTGGTATCACTTTTTATTTTTTTCCCCTATCCTTATGATAACTAATTACAAGTTATTCACCACATGCATGCGTTGAAGGATGTGCATTGCATTTTCTTTCGCGTGAAATGGCAGTACTCCCACTTCCTTCAAGTGAAAGGATTGAAACACGCCACTTCAGTTTTCCCAGTTAACTTTTCCTTATCGCGCAGAACGCTGCCTTTGTGCAGTCCATGCCTTTTCTTAGGCCCATACCATTCCTTCCGTATTCTACACGTAAGTTACTTACATCGTACATACTGAAAAAAAATCATTTCGCTCGAGTAAATTCCGTAAGTATAGTAAATTACATCTCATGAAGGAAACGTCGGTGATTACAGCGAAAAATATATTGTTCCACGAACAATCGATATAACTTTTTTATTCACCACTCTTGGATAATATATTTCTGTTCCTAGGTTGATACATTCGTTATTTCATTCGTAGAGAAACCGCGCTTAAAACAGTCAAGCCCGGAAAATTTAAATACAGTAATGTAACGCCGAACAATATACTTCTCGAAATTATTCCTTGAGAGAACTGCTTTTCCTGTCTGCATTCCATAATGCTCCATTTCCAGCGAATCCATTTTTAAAATTGAATGCATACCCAAAATAATTTCGATCATGAAACAGTTGACACAACAACAGGCGACATTTACTAAGCGATGGGAGCTGAAAGAAATCGCCATTACAGTAACAAGCACACCGTTGCTACAGACATTTTTCAGAAACACATTTTCAAATATCGAGTACATGAAATAACGGAATTGAGAGACACTAAAGCACATCCGACTACTGCGGGAAACTGGCAACTATTAAACTTAAAAAAATATTTTAACTCAGCTACCACGAGCTATGCATTGCCAGAAAATGCCGAGAAAAATTCTTTAAAAAAAGAAAACGAAGGTCAATTTGTGAAATGCTTTCAACGATTAGTATTCTCCTTTTAGATTTTCTGGAAACGAAAATTAATTCATAGCGTAATAATTAAAACCCTGCTACGTGCGATTCCCTTCATTAACCGGATCGGCTATTGATCATTCATCATTCCTTTTCTTACACGTCAAAAGGTGGAAGATACAAACGACGTAATGTCAGCTGTCACTGACAAACTTGCAACAATGTAATAATTAATCTCGTCATCCGCATCCCGGGACTAGTATTGCATCGTGAGTGCTCAAAAAGTAACACACGCTGCCGCTAGATGGTGCGAGGGAGGCCACTCCGCTGTCCGGTGCCTGCCTCGCCGGGCGCGTGCAAACACAAGTTTGAACGTTCGATCCCCCGAGGGAGAGCGCACCCGGGCTATTGTTTACGACCGAGGTCAACAATGCCAATGCATACGCTGTCGAGTCCTCGGATCTTGACTGTCTCGAACAATTACTATTAATGACAGCTATGGCACATAGCCTTTTCGTCCGAAGACGCAAAGCTTGCGTCCGTTTCGCACGTAATACCACTTATAAATTCAATCTATGAACACATCATTGTAAACCTGAACATTTCTCATCGTTGGTGAATGTTAATTTTGACTGAAGGAAATTAAATCCGGGCTATGCTATTAACTGCCGACCACCGAGCGTCGCTCGGCGTATCGCATTTTATTTTCGCGTTCAAAACTAGCGGACCACTTCGACTCCCATACGAATTGAGTTCCTGCAAGTCTCGACACGCACACTGACTAGGCAGCCGGTATCGGGGGTGTCGAGCCTGGAGAAAAGCAAAACAAAATGCTGTCGTCCGAACTTGCGTGTCATGCGATGGATAAAATTGTGCTCCCGGAACATGAAGGACGCAATTTCTTTCTTTCATTGTCTCATTTACGTTGTAATGGCACGCTTGCAATCGGTTAAACGGACAAAGCTTGCAGATGCATTCGAGAAATATATTAATCGCGGAGTTGTTTCGTGAACGATTCATTACATCAATTCAATTACAGATTTATTGTAACAGTTACTCATCAAACGCACGACGTCCTACGAAGCACAATTTCGACGGCCTATCAAAGACAATGAAACGCAAACGTACGATACTTATTATCGATACTTAATTCGCAACAATAAGAATTTTTCAATGCAAGCAATTAGTAGTGGTACACTTCCCACACGCAAATCGGTGCAACAACTTCAGCGTTAGTACTTGTTCAAACAATTGAAAACAACAGCAATGAAACCAGCAAACACCCGGTTGCTAAGGAAAATTAGCACGTCAACAATCACGTTTCTCATTCCCTTTCCCGGGAAAGACCAGCGATTATAAAGTTTGATGTAATGACATCGAGTAATTATCACCCATGGCGAAAGCTTTTGAAATTTCGAGCCCCTACGGTTACCTCGTAACAATCAGTAACGCATTGAAAGAGCACAGTTTACATTTTTTCCCGAAAATCATAACACATGCGGTGTGCGAAAATGAGTGTCGAGGACTTAAAATAGTCTTCGACGCTTTGCACAATGCGTTCCCACATTTCCGATAACCAACGATGAAGATAATTTTGCAAAATCACAAATAAACTTGCGTATGAGTGCCGCTACTTACAACATTTCACGGTTTCCATTCAATCATATGACAATGGCGTTTTGCTGGTCTCCAATTTCACGAGTCTGAGGAAACGTTTGTGATTTGACGTTTTACAATTAATTCCTTTTCCATATCCGATAAAATTCTTTTGGCCTCCGTGATGCTAACACTACGCTTTTCAAGTCACATGTCAACTTAACACAGCATTACCATGGAATGTTATCGTTGCCCTAATTAATTATGTAGTTCCACTGCGAAGAAGTTATGTAATATCACACAAGGAATTATATTCGGACGAAAGGCACGTTAACAATAATCAACGCCGGCTGACAGTGGAAATGCGGTGTGCACTATTCGACATCGCTGACTGCTTTCATAACAGCAGTCCAAATACATAGCATTACACTTATTATTAATCCGGATCTGCCAATGTACATAACTTCACACATACAGAGTATACGACCACGATGTAACACCGTAAACACTTCCATTAAAATATTCCGTAATAAATTTTGTGAAACCAAACAATCCGTTGCTAAGGAATTCGCGAAAAATGTTCTTCCTTCAACTCCTTCGTCAACATTTCAAACAGTGCACAGTGCCTAAGATACAAAGTGCAAGGGAAAACCATCAACGTCTTAGCACATTCAAAGGCAAACACTTTTAAATTATGCCACGATTCACTCAACTTGTAACAATTAAGGACGCCACGACTAATCTATGTTTTCTTACGATGCACAATTAAACGCTGGGATCAATCAACCGTCATCATCGTCAAACAGTGTATTAATCACATCACAGTTCACTTTTCTACACAAAATAGAAAGCCAAGGAATAACACAGACAACGATTATGAATGTAAAAAGTGGAAAAATAAGTAACAGCGTACTTACTCGGCTCTTCGGCTGTAGATCACAATCGCTGTTGTCAACACACTTCATTCCCGTACATTTCACTAACTTTTCCTATGCATCCAGCGACACAGACACTTTCAATCCTTTCCTCACGATTGCCAAGCGTCACAAAGAACACTACAGAACCGGCGTTATGTCAGTTACAGCTGATAAACATTATACAATTATCACTGATATTAGTTACTCGCGACGTCTTCTCACTACAGCTGCCGCAGCAAGAGCGATCGAGTGGTAATACAGATTCGGCCGCTAGATGGTGCGGGGGGAACCTCCAGCAGTCCACTGCGCGCATCGCTGTTGGGAATTAGGAATCGCGCGTGGGAAAGCAATTGGGATAATTATTCGCAACGCAGCGGCAATATGCGAATCCTTGCCATACCTAATGAACCATCGATTGTCAATTGTCGTGAACTATTAATGTTCTCCGCAACAATGGCACATCGAACGACCAAATCCCCGCCTTAAAGTCGCATATAATATCGTAAATTAAGCCAAGATTCAAGCGCAATGTGGTGAACATTTGCATAATTGGAATATAGAGTACTCTTGTACCTCAAAATATCCACCAAAACGTACCTCATGATGCAGAGTCTTACGTGGTTTTCGACGATTTCCAAGCGATTTTAAACCAATATATCAAGTACGGACGTCACTGTTAACATTCGTATGGCGAAGAAAATGATGTAGCAATCAGGAATTACTGAAAGAGGCAGTACAATCTGGGAAATGTTTGTGAGTTTGCCTTTGACGTTTGAAAAGTAATTCCTCTACTACGTCCGATAACATTCCTTGGGCTCCGTTATGCTAACAGTTCGCTTTTAAAATCACATGTTAAGTTATCACAGCTTACCATAAAACTGCCCAAATTATTTACGTTATAATATCCCTGCCCTAATTATTTACGTTATTCCGCTGCCAAGAGAAAATGAAATAGCACAAAAGGAATTACATTCCCACGAAAGGAACGTTAAGAATAACCAAAGACGCCTGACGGTAGGAATGGGACGTGTAATCGTCAACATCGTTAATTGTTCTTTCATTGCACTTACTAGACTTAGCATTGACACGTATTACTAATCAAGATCTGCCAATTACCATCACTTCACTCATGCAAATTTAAGGACGACGATATAACACGCTAAACACTTCCATTTAATTATTCCGTATTCACTAATGTGAAACCAGCAATCCGTTGCTAAGGAAAACATTAGCGAAAAATATTCTTCCTTCCACTCTTTCGTCAACATTTCAAACAGTGCACAGTGCCTAAGATACAAAGTGCAAGGGAAAACCATCAACTTCTTGGAACAAAGAAAGGCAAACAATTTTAAATTAAGCCGCGATTCACTCAACTCGTAACAATTAAGGACGCCACGAATAATTTCGGTTTTCTTAGGATACACAATTACACGTTGGGATCAATCAACCGTCATCATCGTCAAACAGTGAATTAATCACTACACAGTTTACTTTTCCACACAAAAGAGAAACGCAAGGAACAACACAGTCAACGAATACGAGCGTGAAAAGTGTTTAAATAAGTAATAGCGTACTTACTCGGCTCGCTGGTTGTGGATCACAGTATTCACCTGCACGGCTATCAGAATCGCTGTTTTCATCACACTATTGATTCTCGTGCATTTCACTGACTTTTCCTATACATCCATCGACACAGACACTTTCACTCATTTCCTCGCGTTTGCCGTGCGTCACAAAGAACACTACATAACCGGCGTTATGTGAGTAACCGCTGATAAACATGGACTAATTATAACTGTTAATAATTATTCGCGTCGTCTTCTCACGACAGCTACCGCTGCAAGAGTGATCAAGTAGTAATTCAGATTCCGCCAATAGATGGCGCAGGGGGCCTTTTCGCAGTCGCTCGCCGTGGACGTCCAGAGCGGAATTTGAAATATCGTCTCTCGGTGGGATTTCTTTCCCGGATTGCGACTCGGCGCAAATATGTGAACGCTAGCCATGATGAATGATTTATCGACTCATCCGCGGTCAATTGTCGTGAAATGCGGAAAACAAATGTTGTCATTTACAACAATGAAACACCACACTGTATTCCAACGACGCGAAGCACGGAATATCTGTAAATAATCCATTCATCAAACACAGTATCGTTTAAATGTACATGATCGGAACACGACCGCCTCGTAAATGATCATCTGCCAGTGAAGTGACGACTGTCAAGCGGTGTCTTTCCTCCGCCCGCGATTTGAATTTCATTTCGGCGTTCGAAGGGAGTGGACCGCTTCGACTCAAGGCAGGAATACACTCCGTGCGGCTGACGATTCTCGGCATCGCGGGTGTAGGGCAGGGGGCCGCGAGGCAGAGAACATCTCGGCCGTAGGTGCTCGTCGCGAGACGAGGAACTTTACCATCGCATGGCATTGTGTGTGCTCTCGATGACACATCGCGCAGTGTCCTTATGACAAGAGTGGGTTCACGATCGCAGTACGGAAAGAGAAAACGCGATAACACGGATAAGCGGGGAAAGAACTCGGCTCGGTTATACCTTAGGTGATTAGAAGTGATTCATTCATAAGCCGTGAATGCCGGACCATTTCATTAGCATATTGATTCCGCGACGAATGCAGTGAGCGATTTAATTGTTAGTTACCGTTCCTTCCTACTCTGAAAATGTTTCGTGTCCGAGTTGCTGCTCGCAGTTGTCCACGATTCAATTTTACATATTCCCTAACGGTACCGTAAGTTCTTACTACATTTTCGCATGCCACGGTTAATGACAATCGTTCTCCAGCCATTGGAGTGAAGCGGAAATTACATTATTTCGCGAGCGATCGAAGAATTTCCTTATCCGAATAAATTATTTCTCGTGATTAGCCAGGTCTACTTTCCTTCCTCGATTGCACCCTACATACGTCAAATATCCTTCCTCTTCTCAATAAGTGATATCGTCACTGTCTGCCAGTGTCAACGACTTATCCTTAAACCGAACTCCCATAGTTGTACATATTCGCAGTACACGAGAAAAGTTCGCAGAGTTTCGGAGTATAGCCGTACATTTAGTCAGTAAAGGGAGAGAACCGATTAATTAATATGTTATGAGTAGGCAATCCACATTTCTCTACACTGTATTAAAACGCACGGAACGACTTCATCCGTAGCAATAAATTTCCGTGCCTTCTGCCTTGAGTATATGTTAATGAACACACTCGTCTCTTCCACAATGATTTTCAAAGCATAACTCAATTATTTGGAAAGCTTTTCGTGACATTGAGCAGTTTCGCTTGAGCGCTGAACGATATAGTTACCCTTAGTAACGAAGTTATTTGGTTTCCTGTTGGCTGTTTGCTACACATAAACATTTCAATGCAAGACGTAACGCGAGTACAGCAAATAATGGAAACTTTGCATCGCTAATTCTTTCAACGTTACGTGCGACGTAACATAGCAACCAACGGTGGAAAATCATGGAATTCGCTTATCAAAAATGCCACTTCTTGCAACTACTGCTAATTTTTATTAATAGGGGAATATAATCAACAGATTTAGGCGTTACTTGGTGGAACGATGAGATATTCATGGTTAAATAAAAAACACAGTTCTATTCCACAACCTTATATTTTTGCAGTCTACTAGTTTCAACGTTACAACGTCATTATCAAGACTAACATTAGTTAACAGTTAGTCTTGATAATGACGTTGTAACGTTGAAACTAGTAGACTGCAAAAATATAAGGTTGTGGAATAGTACTGTGTTTTTTATTTAACCATGAATAATAGGGGAATGTTGTCTGCTTAATATAAATTGCCTCCCGAAGACATATAAGACACGGGAAAAAAAATTCTGTGGCCTGTAAGTTGACAAATAGCAATCCAATTTCATACACTTTATCCAAATCGTTTGCTGATTTCTACCGAATATTTTGATGTCCCTCGTGAACCGAAAACTTTGATAAATTTAGTCATAACTCCATAATTCTAACACAATTTTTTTTCGTGCACTGCATTGGAAACCATTCTTGCCATTGTGTTACTTCAGCATGTTAATTAGGAATGGTTTGCAAGGGAAATGCAGAAAAAGCGAGAATGTTATTGATATTCTCCCCTTCTTCGGTTACTAGTGAATGACTAAGTCTCGTATTAATATACCATAAATTAACTAATAACTAGCTGGTCGCCTATTTCGCACTTGGCTGCGAACTGTCCGAGTATGGTTCCGCCGCCGCCGCTAGATGGTGCGGCGTGCTTCTCCCGGCGATTCACAGACTCTTTCTCTGCGCACATCGGCCGACGGAAAGGCGGCTACTGAAATAAGAAACATTCCTTCGGGTAACCGCGCGGGTGAGAAAATCCCAGAGCGCCTATTTTCCCCTTCATTAAATCACGGGAATGAAAGAAAATTCTAAAATGTGATGCATCATTCCCAATGCAGTCCCCCGTGACTTTGAAATAAATTTTTAGCCGTGGTGGACACGGAATATCGCAAACACCTTTTCCATATACACCGGAGTCGCGTTAAATGCCGGAATCGTCTAAAATTATGCTCCCTCGTCACGAGCATTTTCTTTCGTTGCAGTTGGAAAGTATTACTTGGCGAATCAGATTATTCAGCGTCCTTAGTGGAAGATGTATTTGTATCCCTCATTCTCTAATTCATTAATGAAGACTGTTTCAGAAAAAACCAGTGCGACGTAATCCATTTCGTGCAGTCAGTTATAAACATTTCCCTCCATACCGTTTCAAAGTTTTATTCGTCCACAAATTTTTTGTAACGCACTCTCTCTTCGTGCGAAGTACCGCCACGTGGAAAGAATCCGGGGGTGGGGAAATTCTTGGGTCAACGAAGACAACTTTCCTGGGAACCCGTGTGTGGGGTAGTTCCCACGCTTGGATCCGGGTGGTGGGGGACGGGTTCCCCCACCACGAACCTAAACGCAGCGAGTGGGGCAGGGGACGCCGGGAAGAAAAAAAGAAGTTCCAACGGGCGAATTTTTCAAAAGACGCAATGGCCTCCTTCGTTTGTTTCCCGTCGACGTAAAAAGCGAGTAAGTGTTTTCTATTCATGGCATCATTCAATACCTGCCGTATCGAAAGACTTGCACGCGAGGATAATCACTCCAATGACAGCAACACATACTTTCATGGCATAGCACCATTAAAAATGTGGAAAGGTAATCGACTGCCATTAATGGAAGTAGGGTTTTGCAAGGCTTCGAGATAACGTGTAATACTTGAAAAAAAAAAACGCTCAATGTATACCGTTCCTTCGTCAACAGTACACTTTCATTACTTTCACGCAATAGTCATGTCGAGGAATTTATCAATCAATGATCGGTGTTCACG
This sequence comes from Ischnura elegans, assembly GCF_921293095.1. NCBI lineage: Eukaryota > Metazoa > Arthropoda > Insecta > Odonata > Coenagrionidae > Ischnura > Ischnura elegans. Next base: position 18,693 of record NW_025791689.1, read on the forward strand.
TCCAATGAAGTATTTCCATAGCGCAGGTGAAATTTTAGGGTTGGAAATATTTCCGTCGGGCATACGTTTCACGAAAGCAAATGCCAGTCGCCCGCCTGTATGGGAACATGAAGGGGACTCTTGTTCCCACGGTCGGAAATGGTGGTGGGGGAAGGTACGTCTCCCCGACCGAGAAGCGGCAGCGTGTGACGTAAGCAACTGTCGGTAGGGGAGAACTTTGAATCGAGGTCGGCTCCCTGCCAACGGACAGAGTTTTTGAAGGGGCGCACTATCGTTCGTCATTCCTCCACGTAAATGTTACGAAATCGGTTAGCATCACAGGGGCAGTAATGCCACCTCATAATCGCAATTGGGAAAAAGAGTGAAGCACGATAAGCGAGGAAGGATAACAATTTCCAATCCGTAATATAACTCGGAGTATAACCACGAATTCCTGTCTCCGTGGCAGTGTGTTGGCATTGGGAGATAGATAAATGACATAAAGAAAAATGTATGAATGTAGGGAAAAACATTTTGTTCCAAGAATGGTGAAAACGATTTTTTACACATTGCTTAACCAACAAAGAGCATAACACCGTCAAGTCCGGAAAATTTAGATGAAGAAATTGGAACGACAAGAATTATCTTTCTCAAATTAATTCCCTCGTTACGCATTACATAATCATCTTTTGCCAGAAAATTTCTTTGAAGAAGTAAATGCATCCCTTGCGTTACATCGATCATTAAACAGTCGAAACAACAACAGGCGACATTTACCAATGGATTAAAGCTGAAACGAATCGCCATTACACCAACAAGCACACCGTTACGAAAGACATTTTTCATAAACACATTTTCAAAGATGCACCAAAAGATATAACGGAATTGAGAATTGCTTAAGCATCAAGGGACTGTTGTCTGGAAATGGTAACTATTCAACAGAAACAAAAGCAGATACAACCGCGAAGAAACCAGATCTTCCTTCGATTCTCAAGTCATGATAACTTTTTGAGGATTCGGTCATGTACTCGCCAACGGCCACACCACGTACAATTCACCGGTTCTCGTTCGATCACCGAAGTTAAACTACGTAGGGCCCGGATAGTACTTGGACGGGTGACCGCCTGGGAATACCGGGTGCTGTTGGCATTACTTTTATTCTTGAACTTGTTTAAAAAAATATTTTCAATCACCTACCGCGAGCAATGCAGAGCCGGAATATGCCGCGAAAATTTCTTTTGAGAAAGAAACGTCACTATGTGAAATATTTTCTACATATTTTATTCGCGTGTTTCAAGAGTGACATTAATGTAGCGTTGGAGAGGAAAGGCTTTGGGAAAAATCCATTTTCAGTCATTACTGCAATCACTTCCTCGGAATTTATTCCCTAATGCGAGAGTTTCGTTGATTCCGATATGTGGTGAATGAGAGAAATAGGTTTGGGAATAATTTTAATTTGCATGCCACGCGACACTTTCCTTCGATCCTCGGTTATCACAGCGGGATTACATACTCTAAAGGCATGGAAATCGGCTTCCGCTTCCCGGTGTCCATTGGGAGATGGCGTGCAGAGGGTTTTTCATTGAATTATTAAAAATAGTTTAAACTACCCAAGTAATTAATAACGGTCATTTTCAGAAAAGATAAGGTTTGAAGATTGTTATCATACCATCGATGTTCAACGGTACATCTCCCTAACCATCCCACGGTACGTTTTCGCGAAAGCACGAAATTTCGATGCTCGATCAACAATACGCCATTACCTTGGCAACGAGGCAAGACGAGAATCAACAACACAGGCGTACGGGTAATGACAGCGCAGCACTCATTGACGTGGAATTAGTTACATTTCTTGGTTAAACGTGGCATTCTCGGATGGTATAATACATTGTGTCGTATGCTGGACTCATCGCCTGCCGTTTCACGGAACCGTGTCTCGGGAGGTGGTGCGCCCTAGTGGCAGTTGCGGAACTATCGGCTAGGATTCTTGCATCACGCAAGAACCTCACGGAATTTGAGTAAAAATTTTAGGTATTAAAACGCAATTTGGAAGTGGTACTCGTCGCAAACACTGTGACAAGTGTTCCCTAATGTGCAAGTGAAGTCCCCGTGTCGATGTTGTCCCCGTGTTTGTGAAATGTATGGTAGAAGAAAGGCGGCGCAAAGTGAAGTGTTGGAAGGCGACAGAGGAAAAATTCGGAAAAAAAATCCGTTATTGCGTGTGAGTGAGAAAATGTGTTAACGCGAAGATATTGGAAGTGCATACTTTCATGTGAATGTGGTAATTATGTCGTTGCATTGCAAATACAACCAATACATCATTTGTTTGTTCAGGCTGAAGTTGGCCGATGTGTAGCAGTTTGCTGATAAGAAAGGCAAATGATAGGGAAATGTGGGCCGTAATGCAGTGAATTCATACATTAATTCTTTCGATAAATTACTGATCATGTTATTAGTTAAAGGCTGGGCGTCGTTAGGGAAATATAATTTTCATGGTTAAATGTTGGAATGAGCTGTTATGTTGTCAACGCTTCGAGAGTACACAAACTGTGTCATTATGGAAATTAGTTTGTTTTATGCAATTAAACTGATCAGGAATAAGTGGTTTACCTTTCTTAGCATTTGAAAAGTTATGTGATGGAAATCGATACCCAAGGAGAGATATCATGATAGGTGAAGTTTGCAATTTGAAAACAAGTCTTAATTGTCGGGGCATTATGCAGAATAACATTGGTATTTGATGTTCGGAAATTGTAAAACTTGACTGGAGTATGCGTTTTAGGAAGTGTATCAATGGAAGCGTTAGTCCATGGGGATAGTTTGGGAATGGAATGATGATTGGGGGAATGTTGATATGTGCAGTTGTGGCATCAGGGCTTGGAGATTACATAATATGTGATATAAATGAAATTGTAATGAGTCGTGCAATGAAACTCGTCAGGAATACGTGCATTAACTCTTCCTTCATTTTAAAAGTGAACTGGTGTTAATCCGTGAAAAAACATAGTTTTGATAAGGGAACGGCAGACATTTGTGTGGCTGAGTAAACGAAATTCCAATTGTGATATTCAAAATTATTCATCAAAACCATAATTACCGAGGGATTTTGACGGGAGACGTTTTAAAACGTTCTTAAAATTAAAACATACGTTAGTGTGGAGTATCATAGCCTTAGAGTTAATAGTATCAATAATATCCTATTTTGTGCCTGACCGTTTGCTAAACCTCAACTTTCAATATCAACATTATGTCCTATAAACCGTAAAAACCAGCGGATTTCGATGGGGCTACTTTTAAAACGACAGGAAAATGAAGGCAATTATTCGTGACGAATTTCAGTGCGACGGATTTAATAGCTATAAAAATATGTGAAGCCCAGGAGCTGACAAAATGCAATTTCAATTGCCATACACAAAATTATTTATAAAAATCTTAATTACCGAGGGATTATGTTGGGAGACGTTTATAATCGTAGATAATATTGAAGCATTCATAAGTGTAGATTTTCATAGCCCTAGAGTTAGTAATTTCAAAAATATCCCATTTCAAGTGCCTGATCTATTGCAAGGTATGAATTTCCAATATAAACATTATATCTCATAAACCGTTAGAAGCATCGGATTTTGATATGACAGGTTTTAAAACGATAGGAGAAATAAGGCAATTGTAGGTGACGAGTGTCAGTGCGATTGAATCAATGGTTTAATTAATATGTTACAATGTGTGAATGACAAAATGACATTAAATGTGTCACACTCAAAATTATTCATAAAAACCATAATTACCGAGAGATTTTGACGGGATGCGTTTTAAAACGTTAACAATAATAAAACATACGTTAGTGTCGAGTTTCGTATCGTTAGAATAATTAGTTTAAAAAATATTCCAGTAGAAGTGCCTGAAAAATTGCAGAGGCTAAATATTGAATAACAACATTATGTCCTCTAAACAGTGAAAACCAGCGGATTTTGGTAGGACAAGTTTTAAAACAATAGGAGAAATAAGGCAATTGTCGGTGACGAGTGTCAGTGCGATTGAATTAATGGTTGAATTAATATGTTACAATGTGTGTATGACAAAATGACATTAAATGTGTCATACTCAAAATTATTCATAAAAACCATAATAACCGAGGGATTTCGACGGGATGCGTTTTAAAACGTTAACAATAGTAAAACATACGTTAGTGTCGAGTTTCGTAGCGTTAGAGTAATTAGTTTAAAAAATATTCCGGTTGAAGTGACTGAAATATTGCAGAGGCTAAATATTGAAAAACAACATTATGTCCTATAGACAGTAAAAACCAGCGGATTTTGGTGGGACAAGTTTTAAAACAATAGGAGAAATAAGGCAATTGTCGGTGACGAGTGTCAGTGCGATTGAATTAATGGTTGAATTAATATGTTACAATGTGTGTATGACAAAATGACATTAAATGTGTCATACTCAAAATTATTCATAAAATCCATAATAACCGAGGGATTTCGACGGGATGCGTTTTAAAACGTTAACAATAGTAAAACATACGTTAGTGTCGAGTTTCGTAGCGTTAGAGTAATTAGTTTAAAAAATATTCCGGTTGAAGTGACTGAAATATTGCAGAGGCTAAATATTGAAAAACAACATTATGTCCTATAGACAGTAAAAACCAGCGGATTTCGGTGGGACAAGTTTTAAAACAATAGGAGAAATAAGGCAATTGTCGGTGACGAGTGTCAGTGCGATTGAATTAATGGTTGAATTAATATGTTACAATGTGTGTATGACAAAATGACATTAAATGTGTCATACTCAAAATTATTCATAAAATCCATAATAACCGAGGGATTTCGACGGGATGCGTTTTAAAACGTTAACAATAGTAAAACATACGTTAGTGTCGAGTTTCGTAGCGTTAGAGTAATTAGTTTAAAAAATATTCCGGTTGAAGTGACTGAAATATTGCAGAGGCTAAATATTGAAAAACAACATTATGTCCTATAGACAGTAAAAACCAGCGGATTTCGGTGGGACAAGTTTTAAAACAATAGGAGAAATAAGGCAATTGTCGGTGACGAGTGTCAGTGCGATTGAATTAATGGTTGAATTAATATGTTACAATGTGTGTATGACATAATGACATTAAATGTGTCATACTCAAAATTATTCATAAAAACCATAATTACCGAGGGATTTTGACGGGATACGTTTTAAAACGTTATCAATAGTGAAACATACGTTAGAGTCGAGTTTCGTAGCGTTAGAATAATTAGTTTAAAAAATATTCCGGTTGAAGTGACTGAAATATTGCAGAGGCTAAATATTGAATAACAACATTATGTCCTATAAACCGTAAAAACCAGCGGATTTCGATGGGGCTACTTTTAAAACGACAGGAAAATGAAGGCAATTATTCGTGACGAATTTCAGTGCGACGGATTTAATAGCTATAAAAATATGTGAAGCCCAGGAGCTGACAAAATGCAATTTCAATTGCCATACACAAAATTATTTATAAAAATCTTAATTACCGAGGGATTATGTTGGGAGACGTTTATAATCGTAGATAATATTGAAGCATTCATAAGTGTAGATTTTCATAGCCCTAGAGTTAGTAATTTCAAAAATATCCCATTTCAAGTGCCTGATCTATTGCAAGGTATGAATTTCCAATATAAACATTATATCTCATAAACCGTTAGAAGCATCGGATTTTGATGGGACAGGTTTTAAAACGATAGGAGAAATAAGGCAATTGTAGGTGACGAGTGTCAGTGCGATTGAATCAATGGTTTAATTAATATGTTACAATGTGTGAATGACAAAATGACATAAAATGTGTCATACTCAAAATTATTCATAAAAACCATAATTACCGAGGGATTTTGACGGGATGCGTTTTAAAACGTTAACAATAGTAAAACATACGTTAGTGTCGAGTTTCGTATCGTTAGAATAATTAGTTTAAAAAATATTCCAGTAGAAGTGCCTGAAAAATTGCAGAGGCTAAATATTGAATAACAACATTATGTCCTATAAACAGTGAAAACCAGCGGATTTTGGTAGGACAAGTTTTAAAACAATAGGAGAAATAAGGCAATTGTTGGTGACGAGTGTCAGTGCGATTGAGTCAATGGTTTAATTAATATGTTACAATGTGCGAATGACAAAATGACATTAAATGTGTCACACTCAAAATTATTCATAAAAACCATAATTACCGAGAGATTTTGACGGGATGCGTTTTAAAACGTTAACAATAATAAAACATACGTTAGTGTCGAGTTTCGTATCGTTAGAATAATTAGTTTAAAAAATATTCCAGTAGAAGTGCCTGAAAAATTGCAGAGGCTAAATATTGAATAACAACATTATGTCCTATAAACAGTGAAAACCAGCGGATTTTGGTAGGACAAGTTTTAAAACAATAGGAGAAATAAGGCAATTGTTGGTGACGAGTGTCAGTGCGATTGAGTCAATGGTTTAATTAATATGTTACAATGTGCGAATGACAAAATGACATTAAATGTGTCACACTCAAAATTATTCATAAAAACCATAATTACCGAGAGATTTTGACGGGATGCGTTTTAAAACGTTAACAATAATAAAACATACGTTAGTGTCGAGTTTCGTATCGTTAGAATAATTAGTTTAAAAAATATTCCAGTAGAAGTGCCTGAAAAATTGCAGAGGCTAAATATTGAATAACAACATTATGTCCTCTAAACAGTGAAAACCAGCGGATTTTGGTAGGACAAGTTTTAAAACAATAGGAGAAATAAGGCAATTGTTGGTGACGAGTGTCAGTGCGATTGAGTCAATGGTTTAATTAATATGTTACAATGTGTGAATGACAAAATGACATTAAATGTGTCACACTCAAAATTATTCATAAAAACCATAATTACCGAGAGATTTTGACGGGATGCGTTTTAAAACGTTAACAATAATAAAACATACGTTAGTGTCGAGTTTCGTAGCGTTAGAATAATTAGTTTAAAAAATATTCCAGTTGAAGTGACTGAAATATTGCAGAGGCTAAATATTCAAAGACAACATTATGTCCTATAAACAGTGAAAACCAGCGGATTTTGGTGGGACAAGTTTTAAAACAATAGGAGAAATAAGGCAATTGTCGGTGACGAGTGTCAGTGCGATTGAATTAATGGTTGAATTAATATGTTACAATGTGTGTATGACAAAATGACATTAAATGTGTCATACTCAAAATTATTCATAAAAACCATAATTACCGAGGGATTTGGACGGGATACGTTTTAAAACGTTATCAATAGTAAAACATACGTTAGAGTCGAGTTTCGTAGCGTTAGAATAATTAGTTTAAAAAATATTCCGGTTGAAGTGACTGAAATATTGCAGAGGCTAAATATTGAATAACAACATTATGTCCTATAAACAGTGAAAACCAGCGGATTCTGGTGGGACAAGTTTTAGAACAATAGGAGAAATAAGGCAATTGTCGGTGAAGAGTGTCAGTGCGATTGAATTAATGGTTGAATTAATATGTTACAATGTGTGTATGACATAATGACATTAAATGTGTCATACTCAAAATTATTCATAAAAACCATAATTACCGTGGGATTTCGACGGGATACGTTTTAAAACGTTATCAATAGTAAAACATACGTTAGAGTCGAGTTTCGTAGCGTTAGAATAATTAGTTTAAAAAATATTCCGGTTGAAGTGACTGAAATATTGCAGAGGCTAAATATTCAAAGACAACATTATGTCCTATAAACAGTGAAAACCAGCGGATTTTGGTGGGACAAGTTTTAAAACAATAGGAGAAATAAGGCAATTGTCGGTGACGAGTGTCAGTGCGATTGAATTAATGGTTGAATTAATATGTTACAATGTGTGTATGACAAAATGACATTAAATGTGTCATACTCAAAATTATTCATAAAAACCATAATAACCGAGGGATTTCGACGGGATGCGTTTTAAAACGTTAACAATAGTAAAACATACGTTAGTGTCGAGTTTCGTAGCGTTAGAGTAATTAGTTTAAAAAATATTCCGGTTGAAGTGACTGAAATATTGCAGAGGCTAAATATTGAAAAACAACATTATGTCCTATAGACAGTAAAAACCAGCGGATTTCGGTGGGACAAGTTTTAAAACAATAGGAGAAATAAGGCAATTGTCGGTGACGAGTGTCAGTGCGATTGAATTAATGGTTGAATTAATATGTTACAATGTGTGTATGACATAATGACATTAAATGTGTCATACTCAAAATTATTCATAAAAACCATAATTACCGAGGGATTTTGACGGGATACGTTTTAAAACGTTATCAATAGTGAAACATACGTTAGAGTCGAGTTTCGTAGCGTTAGAATAATTAGTTTAAAAAATATTCCGGTTGAAGTGACTGAAATATTGCAGAGGCTAAATATTGAATAACAACATTATGTCCTATAAACAGTGAAAACCAGCGGATTTTGGTGGGACAAGTTTTAAAACAATAGGAGAAATAAGGCAATTGTCGGTGACGAGTGTCAGTGCGATTGAATTAATGGTTGAATTAATATGTTACAATGTGTGTATGACAAAATGACATTAAATGTGTCATACTCAAAATTATTCATAAAAACCATAATTACCGAGGGATTTTGACGGGATGCGTTTTAAAACGTTAACAATAGTAAAACATACGTTAGTGTCGAGTTTCGTAGCGTTAGAGTAATTAGTTTAAAAAATATTCCGGTTGAAGTGACTGAAATATTGCAGAGGCTAAATATTGAATAACAACATTATGTCCTATAAACAGTGAAAACCAGCGGATTTTGGTGGGACAAGTTTTAAAACAATAGGAGAAATAAGGCAATTGTCGGTGACGAGTGTCAGTGCGATTGAATTAATGGTTGAATTAATATGTTACAATGTGTATATGACAAAATGACATTAAATGTGTCATACTCAAAATTATTCATAAAAACCATAATTACCGAGGGATTTCGACGGGATGCGTTTTAAAACGTTAACAATAGTAAAACATACGTTAGTGTCGAGTTTCGTAGCGTTAGAATAATTAGTTTAAAAAATATTCCGGTTGAAGTGACTGAAATATTGCAGAGGCTAAATATTGAATAACAACATTATGTCCTATAAACAGTGAAAACCAGCGGATTCTGGTGGGACAAGTTTTAGAACAATAGGAGAAATAAGGCAATTGTCGGTGAAGAGTGTCAGTGCGATTGAATTAATGGTTTAATTAATATGTTACACTCCCTGGCTGTCGACATGAAATTCCTAGGGTCAAACTCAATATTATTTATAAAAACCATAATTACCGAGGGATTTTGATGGGAGACGTTTTAAAACGTTCTTAAAGTGAAAACAAACATTATTGAGGAGTATCATAGTCTCTGAATGAATACTTTCAAAATACGCCATTTTTTGGGTTGAAAGTAAGCGAAGACTGAATTTTCAATATCAGCATTATGTCATATGAACAGTAAAAACCAGTGGATTTTGATGGGACCGGTTTTAAAACGACAAGAAAATTAAGACAAATATTCGTGACAAGTGTCAGTGCAACGGAGTAAATAGTTTTAAAAATGTGTTACAGTTGCTAATGAGTTAATCAAATTTCCATTTTCATACTCAAAATTATTTCTAAAAACCATAATTACCGTGGGATTTGGACGGGAGACGTTTCAAAACTTAGGTGTATTCAAAAAGAACATTATAGCGGAGTTCCGTAGCCACAGAATGAATACTTTGAAAAATATCCCATATTATGTGTCTGACAGCAAATGCTGATTTTTCAATATCAACGTTATGTCATATGAACAGTAAAAACCAGTGAATTTTGATGGGACCGGTTTTAAAACGACAAGGAAATTAAGGCAATTATTCGTGACTAGTGTCAGTGCGACTGATTCCATGGTTTAAGAAATATATTGTAATCCGTTGCTGACAAAAACAAATTTCCAATGCCATACTCCAAATTATTCATAAAAAGCAATAATTACAGAGGGATTTGGACGGGAGACGTTTTAGAACGTTAACATAAATTGAAACAAACATTATCGTGGACCTTCAGTGCGACGGAATTGAAAATTTCAACAATGTTCCATGCTCTGTGCCCGTCACATTGCAAAGTGTCCGTTTAAACTCAACAAGTGAGCGTGGAAACCACACTTCCGGTCGGATTTTCATGAGGCACGTTTTAAAACGTGCAGAAAAATGACAATTAATTATTTGGAGACAAAGTTCGACAGAATAATAGCTACGTTAATGCCACATACGTGGCTACTGCGACAGCGCACGATGTATTCGTCGTAGGCGTGTGACATTTCGTCATAACATGCAGATTGTCACTTCATGCATTGCAATAGGGATATGTGAAGTTCGAAAGGAATAACTCCGAAGTCGTACTCGCTCTTTTCCTTCGTAATTCCGCAATCAGACAGTGAAATGCATCGGAAATATTGACAAACGAAGTAAGTCAAAGGAAAATTGATTTGCCAAAAGAGGTAATTGTAAGAATGCCGAAACAACAAATACCACGTTTCAGGAAATAGCAAAGTTAGGTTTAAAACTTGGACGTTACCGTAGAGAGTGGAATTAATCCACAGAACAATGTACGAAAAACTAACAAAGGGAAAGTTATCGATCGGCGATGTGAAGAGTACATCTTTTCCCTTGCACGTCCGCATTCACGAATACACGTTCCTGCGGGAAAGACACATCATTTCCAATCCCGAAGTGGCGTGTGGTAATTTAAGTAATACGTGTAACGCGCTACGTCGTCACAATGTTGTAGGGAACGGTAATTCATTTTCACAAAAGTCATTCAAAATCAGCCTTCTCACACACAGAAAATCGCAGTCATCAATTTCCAGAATCGCACGCAAGACCAGAAATATCCTGCGACTCGAGTATGGAAAAGCCAGTCTCACTCGACAATCCCTCCCGTCGAGGCGTAATTTTTTTTTTCACCAACCTTTCGCAATCCCTGCCCAGGAATCAAATTCACCACATTCCCCCCCAGAATAGGCACAGAAAGCGCACGGAGTGAAACGAACGGGGCGAACCGAAAACCGTAGGAGCGTCAAACGGAGTCATTCCATTTCCTTCGAATATCACGATTCACGGCGCAATCGGAGCACTCTCGCGACATTCAGCCCCCGCCGGAAAGGGGGAAACGATAATCGAGTGCCGCCGTTTGCGGAATAACGGCACGAGAACAAAAATTATGGACATTCGTCCGCTTCTCCCGGGGATCGCGGGTTCGCGGCAGCGCGAACGATCGCAGTCGCACGCGGAAAGAGTGATTTCGGCGTCGCGAAAAGGCGAGATCGAGGGAAACAGTCGCGTTTCGGCGACGCCGAAGTGGCGTCTCGATCGTCG